>NC_068940.1:31067552-31325170 GCF_026419915.1 Harpia harpyja
CAAAGCCCTGAACTGTGATGGGAAAATTGTTTTTTATTCTCATTTTGCAGAGGGTGCAAGGCACAAAGGGGAGCAGTCAGTGGGGCAGGAGCAGGATCTGTCCCTGGGCCTGGGTGCGGGCACTGCACCCTCCTGTGGTGGCCAGCACCTTCTTCACTTGGTCACGCAGACCAGCCTCGCTTCTAGATACGTTCATGCCGCTAATGAATTAATCACCATGCAATTACCGGTGTGGGGCTGGCGCCGTGGTGTGTCCGATTGGATGAATGAGATATTTCAGAGGAAGAGATTTCTTATTAATTACAGCTAATAATTATCTTTAGGCCACACTGCACAGGGACGCGGTGCGGTGCAGCCAGGCAGGATGGATGTGACCTACACCCGCGCCTTCTTCTTCATCCCGAAGGAGATGCCCTTTACCAGGGGTGGCCAAGGGGAGCAGGGACATTCCTCACGCAATGTGGGGGGACCCGTGCAGGGCTGCCCAGGCTGGCAGCTCCCCTGGCACCCCAAGAGGTGCCCCTGCCCCGACGGGTCCCTTGGGCTCCCCTGGGGCTGCTGCAGCCTTGCTGGAACAAAGGCTTCCAGAAGAAAGGCGCTTCCTGGAGAGCAAAGGACTCGGGACCGGAGCTGCTTGTGAGCCCGGCCGGGAGGCTGAAATAATCTGCTGGGAAACACTCTGTGTTTTGCCGGAGCCTCCCTTTTTCCAGTGCCCAGCTCAGCACCCGGTTTCCTCGTGGACAAATAGTTCAGTGGGTCAGGGAGAGCTGGCAAGCACCGAGCAAGCCGGCCGGGGGCTGCCGGGCGCCGGTAGACGCGATACGGCATCTGTGTTAGGAGCATCCCAGCAGCAGCCACGTGCCCGTGCAAGGGTGACATGTCCCCCGTGTCCCCAGCTGGGGATTGGACTCTTTCCCACCTGAGTCAGGGCGGCGGGTGGAGAACGGGTGATCGCAGCTAGCCTCAACCCCAGGAATGACCGGCTCAGCTGTTTTCTGCTCATTTGTTCTTTTTCTTCACTTCTAGCTCCACCTGACAAGTGAAGGGGCACTTGGGACATAGTGGAAAGGTGCCCTGGGCCACAGTGGCTCTCTACCCCAGGAGCGTGCCAGCCCAGGTGCTCGCTGCCACCCATGCTGGCAGGTCCCTGACGGCTGCGGGGCTGAGCCAGGAGCGCGGTGCGGACCGTGCCGGCCAAGCCTAGCAATTAGGCACCACATCCGAGGAAGCGGAGAAAGTTGTCTTTCTTTTTCAGCTCTTTTCAATAACCAGAGGTCAGCCTTGTTTATACAGGATTATAACTGGAACGACAACAGCAATACCCATTGTGCGAGCAGCGAAACCCACAGCTAACCCAAAAAAGCTGTTTGCTCCGTGTAGGCGCAGCCGTCGTAGCCTCCTGGGCAGTGGCCGGAGCCCTTGGTCCTCCCCAGGGCCACCCTGCCTCTCCTTCCCCTTTCTTTGCTCCGCCACAGGCCCTTCTTGCACAGCCCTGGCTCTCCGGTGATGGTCCCACCAGCTCGGGGTGCCGCACTTCCAGCCACATCACCCCGTCTTTGCTCCCCGACCTGCTCCCTGTGAAACCCGGGGTGCAGCCCCCACACCCCAAGCGTGAGTGAAGCTGCTGCAAATCCCAGCCACTGTGCTTATGGCTGGGCTAATAACCGGGAAAGGCTTCGGCACGGTGCGGTGCACAGGGAGGGCTGAGCGTGCGGGGGGCACACATGTGCACGCTGGCTGGAGTCACTTCCCCGGCAGCTGATTGCGGTGGCAGTCGTTGCTTTAATATTCGGTTCCCATCACAGAGAGAGCCCGGGCTTTTAGGAAGGAAAGTCTTACACTTCTACCAACTATTTCAAGACTCCCATAAACACATTTTTGGTTCAGCATTAATGAATTACCTCAATGCAGAGCTGCTCATGCCAAATACATGAATACAGAGTGTAGAAAAGCCGCCGAGAAGCAGATTTGGCTGCCATTCAGCTGCTCCGATCGGCACAATTTCTTTTCTCGATTATAGCAAGAAAATGCGCTCTGCCTGTGGCACCGCGTCCTCCCAGGAACAGGCAGCTGGCCGACAGTTGGGCTGTGCAGAGCCTGGGCATGCCGGGGTTATTCGCTGCTTCCATCACTCGAATTGGCAGAAAATGCTGCTCACTGGTGTCTGTGCAGGAGACGCAGCCAAGAACCAGGATCCTGCTTTTTCTGCATGCCCAGGCTCGCTGCTCCAGGCCGCCTGACCTCCTCTTGGGTGCTGGGGAAAGGAAAGGAAAACTGCAATTAGAAGGTTTTCTGAGCCTGGCTTTTTTGGGGAGGCGGGTCGGAGCTGCCCATCTGCGGCCCTGCAGCCACGCGTGCCCACGAGCACCACGGCTGGGTGAAGCTCCACCGTGGTTCGTCTCTGCACGGCAGCGAACCCTCACCCGTGGCCTCGGCGAGCGTGTCCCTTGCTTTTCTCTAACAGCAACGGCCCTGCCACGCTGGGGACTGCCAGGAGATGACATGCCCCCCAGAGAAAGCACAGGCCCCCCTATTGCACAAAACTTTTTTGCGGAGGCTCTGCTCTGCACTTTCCCAACCTCCGTGCCCCGCTGGCTGTTTGCTCATCCCTTGCTCTTCAAGCATCATTCAGCTGAAAGCATCATGGATAAACGGGCTTGCACGACATCACGGATGAGGATTTCAAGCAGAGGAGGGGAATTAAGGAAGGAGACACACATAGCAATCACACCTCCACCACTTTGCGCCTCAGGAACTCGTCAGCAAGAGCTGAGCCAGTTAATTGCCTCCCTGCTCCCTAAAAATGAAACCCCAGCAGCAGGCGAGCAGGGGAAAGGGGGCAGCTGGCTGCACCTCTGCACCCGCTGAGCCCTGCAGCCGGCAGCAGGAGGGTCGCCTGTCCTCTCCCTCGCCAGGAGGGCTGATGCAGCAGCACAGGACGTCTCCATCTGGGAGAGGTTTGCTGTTCTCAAGAGCTGCTGTGGCTCCCGACATGTTTTAACTTAGCACGAGGCATTACCTCACCGGCTTGCTGCAGATGGCAGATGGCTGCTGGCTGCGCCGCGCTCCTTTCTCCCCTCTCCCCACGTCGTCTGCAGCCTCTGAACCCAGTGCTTTCTGCTCAGGTTTTCCACGGACTGGCCATTTTGCTCATAGGATATGGGGGAGATGGTTGCCAGGTTTCTGAGCGTCACCCCAGCCAGGCCTGGAGGAAGAGGAGGCCTTTGCAGAATCCGCGGAGGAACGGGAGCCCTTTGCAGTATCCCTGGAAGCGACAACCTTTGCTGAAGCTCGCAGCCCACCTCCTTGCACACGGGGTCTCGTGGCTACTTCTCTGCTTCACTAAGGCTTTCACCACCCAGCAGAAAGGATGAGGATGTTGCTGAGAGCATCCTCACCTTCATATAGACAGGGAAACCCTCAGAGCCAAACCCAAGTGGAAGAGAGGAGTTTTGGCTCAGAGGAGGGTAGATGCTGCCATGGCTCTGTGCCTCAGTTTCCCCATGTGCTGTGCAAGGCACGGGGCTACTCAGCCTCTCCTCGGGACCTTTAGACACAACAATCTCCCCAGCAAAGGGCAAGATATATGAGGGCAATTTTGACAGAGTGCTTATTTCCTGAGACAGAACAATAATAATAATTACAATAATAATACTAAGAATAAAGAAAAGGGCCTGAGAGCTTTCCCTCCCTGCAAGCAGAGGAACAACTTTTGCTTTTTGGTGCTTTATTGGGAACATGAAGGGAAGGGAAATGAGCATGAACGTGCTGCATTTGCAGCTCAAAATCCCAAGAACTGTGACATCCCACCCCATAAATTGGCCTAAAAAACAAGATTTAAAAGCTTGCTGCAGAGAACATCCTTTTCTTCACTTTCTGATTTCAGAGCATCCTTTGTGCTGCAGCTCAGGGAAACCGGCCGCGAAATCCCCTGGCAACAGAGCTGGGGCTCGGGGATGCTGCAAGCGGCCACGGTGGGGATCGGCACAGGGATGCAGGGTGGGAGAAGGAGGACAAGGTGGACCCCCAGGGATGAAGGCTGCGCCGATGCCAGGGATCCCCGTGGCTGGTGGGGTGCAGGGAGCCGGAGGCAGGAGGGAGGCGGTGGGGAAGGGCTCCAAGGGAAAGGCTTTGTTCACGGGCCAGCCGGGAGCGTGCAAGGGCCTCCGGGTTCCAATGTTTCTCCTCCACTTCGCTCCTGCTGTGCGTGGGAGCCGGGCCAAGGTGGAGCATGGCGGGGTGGAGCGGGTCCCTGAGGAAGGCAGAGGACGGCCGCGAATTTAGCCCTTAAATTGCCTGGGAAAGCAGCTCTATCCTTCCATCTCTCACCCAAGCTGAGGCCGTTTCCCAGGCTGCTCGCCCCGAACACCTCCACCTCTGCCCTCCTCCTAACGACCCCTCTTGCTTGGCCCGCTCAGATCTGAAATCTCTTGGGAAGGATAAGCAAAGGCTCACGACAGAACAGCCCTTCGTGGTGTGCTCGAGCTGGAGAAATAAGGTTAAAGGCTCTTATCTGATGGAGCCGCAGCCTTGCCAAAGCCTGTTGCTATCAGCTCGGGACACATGTGCTATTGGCAAAGCTTCGGGGACACAATAATACAAACAGTTTTCATTGTCGAGTCAACAATGATGGGAGAAGGAGCCTGGTGCTATTACCGGTATAAAAGGCGCGCTGTAGGAAAGCTCAGGACAGGAGGATGCAAGTCGGGATCAACAGCGGGGTTTAGCAGATTACAGTTATATTTGTATTTGGGAAGGAGAAACCTTCCATCCCCAGTGGGCTGGAGCCAGAAGGTTGGAGCCGGGGCGGGGGGGGGCAGTTTAGGCTGCAAGGAAAAACTCTTAGAGCAGCGCTGGAAGCAGCTGCAGCAAAGTGCTGATGGCAGCGCGTTTGGGCAAGGGCAGGAGGCAGGTTTGCAGCGTGTCAGCCTCAGGTCCTGCTCTGCCGGCTTGTGGGAAGTCACCCAGGGAAAAAACTCGTGGCTGTACATGACTGAGGGGGGCTGCAAGGAGAGGGAAGCTGCCGCAGTGGCAACCCGAGGCTTGCGGGATCCCTCTATGCCATCTCACTACAAAGTCTGTCTATTTGAAAATGCGCATGCAGGGTGGATGGGCGATTCGGCACACACTGCACCCAGTCTCTGCTGTCATTTGGGCAGATACGAGGACGGTGGGGAGGTCGGTGCCTCCGCGGGGACCGGTGCACAGGGGCCATGCCGCACCCGTGCATTTTGCAGGGGGAAGCATCCTTCCAACACCTGTGTCGCATCCCCCCACACGCTTCCTCCTCAGCCTTCCTGAGCCCCTGTCAATCCAAACAGGCAATTTTTGGAGAACACACACTCCTGGGCTGGGTTGGATGGGCGGGTGGATGAGCGGGATGGGAGGATGAGCGGGATGGGAGGATGAGTGGGATGGGGCCACCACCCTGCCCAGGGCAGCAGCCCCTCCGAAGCAGTGCCCATGGGGCTGCCACATGCCCGCAGCTCTGCCTGCCCCAGCCCCGGTGCCGTGCCATGCCCCAGGATCCAGGCAAGGTCCCGATCCGTGATGCCGCACACCAGCAAGGGCTCAAAGAGGGTGCTTAAGGGATGCAGGACCCAAAGCGCAAGATGGAGGGTCTCCAGCCACCCGGCTCGCAGGGGGCAGGGAAGGGGTGGTTGACAGATGGGGGGCACTGGGACCAAGACACGGTGCCATCCCGCACCCTTGGAGGGGGCTGGTGAGGTGATGGTGAGCATCGCCTCGGCCGTGCCTGTGCTGGTGAGGCAGAGGATGCGGGTTTGCCAGCTGTCGTGCCATGGCGGCAGGGGGATAGCAGGCACAAAAGCCCCCACGCCGTGGGGGGCTGTGGGGGGCTGGAAAGCCAGGCAGGAGGTCAGGAACTTATCGGCTGCTGTCAGGGGCCGAGTGGGGCCAGGGCGGCCATTCCCACCGGGAGCAATGATGTCAGGCAGCAGCCGGGAGGCAGGAAGCCCGACGCAGCCGGCGAGTCTGTCCTCCTCGGCCTTCCCCATGTGTTTTCGTGAACAACGCATCCCGTGTCGTCCCTCTCGCACTGGGGACGCCGCGAGGCTGGTGCTTTGCACCCGCGCTGGCAACCCGGCCGCTGTGCCGTGCCGGGTGCTGCTCCTGGTCCACGTGGGCTGCAGGACGGTGCCGGCGTTTGCACCTTTTGCGCGGGGATTTGGCGTGTCCGCTGCGTCGCTGCAAGGGCTGGAGGGAGGAAAATGCAGCACGCCTTGGCCGCAGCCTGCACCGCTCCAGCACTGCCGTGCCCCTGCCTATGCAGGCAGGGCTGCTGCTGCGGCTCCCTAGATGGCACATCTGGCCCCAGCAAGACACATGTGCGGGGCAGACAGGCTGGCGAACCCCAGAGGAAGCCCTTGGAGAAAGGACAGCCTTGCCAGCTGCTGGCCTGGCCCTCTCCCACTCCCAGCTCAGCTGGGGCAGTGTAAATACCTGCCTCGAGCATCCAGCTGTGCCTGCCCAGGTGTCCAGATATTCCATCTGGAAGCGGCAACTGCGATTACTCAAATGTGCCGAGAAAAACCTCCGGCAGACTAAGGCGCTCAGCGATGCTGTGAGATACAGAAGAGCCCCTCTGGGCTGGGGGTCCACTGGGGTGAGAGGGGAGGCACAAGCCCCATCTCTGCCCTCCCAGCCTGGGCAGCCGGGGCTTGGTTTTGCCTCCCAGCCCCATGAGCATCCTCCACACACCCAGTAGGCATCGGGAGCAGGCAGGGTGAGGGCAGCTGAGCCGGGGGCTGCGAACGTGTGCTCCTCGGTGGGGTGGCTGGGACGGGGCAAGGCGCCTGGTCGCAAACGCCCAGAGGGAGAGGGATTTCCTGAGCACATCCAGCTAAAGGATGGCCCCAAGGACTCCAGCTCAGCCTCTCCCTCCACCCCACCCAGCACACCCTTGTTTTTGCAGAGGTGCCTCCACGCCGGGGACGCGGCAGGCTGCATTTGCCAGCGGCTGGCAGCGATGTCCGTGCTGGTGCCGACAGGCCGGCTGGCATGTTTTCCCCCAGGGAGGTTTTAGCAGGAGGCTGTGCATTTCTGGGAATTGTGTCGGGCAGGGAAGGAGGTTATTGTTCGAGCTGCAAGTGTGCGGCGCGCTGATGAGATCAGGGCTTGGTGCTCGGCAGTGGGGCAGCTGAGCTGTCTGCAGCACTGCTGATGGGACGATAAGCTGGAGAAGGCTCTTATCTGTGGTCCCATCATTGCGGGGAGAGCTGGAGAGCAGAGGGCATGGCAAAACCCCGGTGACCTGGCTCTGCTCAGCCTCGCCGTGCGGTTGGCATGGAGCAAGGGGGTGTCCAGGGGGTTTCAAAGGGAGTGATGAAGGCAGCGAGGCAGGGAGCATGCTGCCTTCGCCCACTGGCACGCTGCGGTGCAGCCACCCGCCCTGCTGACTTCAGCCATGCAGACTCTTCCTCCCAGTCCTCCCAGTTCACCCAGCAGCCCCCTCAGGTACACGAATCCAGACCCAGCCCTAGGAACTCCAATAGCTTTTAGATCATGGGTGCTCTCGCTGCGGCAGGAACCTGCCCCGCATGGCTCCCTGCAGCCGTGCCAAAGGAGCTTTCGCTCCAGCCATGGATGGAGGAGGCCAAACACTGCTTGTTCGCTGCCTGGATTTCACCCTCTGCCTCGCTGGCGGGCAGTGGGAGGTGTGTGTCCATGCAGCCACTGCGTGGGCACTGTCCTTGTGTCCCCGTGGTGGTGGTGATGGAGGGACTGCCCGGCCCCCAGCCCATGGCTGAAATGGTGAGGGCCTTGTGCTTTGGCAGGGCAGCTCAGGGGAGGGTATTTCTGAGAAAAGGCCCCTCTGTGCTTCCCCAGCCCTCCTCGCTGAGCCTCTCCTTCCTCCCTCTCTACCAGTTGATCCCTATCTCCAGCCCCTCTGAGGTCTCAATCCCAGCCCTGGCTGCCCTGCCTTGGGCTTGCTCCTTTGCAGACAGGACACAGGTCCTTCGATCCCAAACTCTGTGGGAGACAATATCAGAGCTCTGTTTGCAAAACCGCCGAGAGGAAGGGGCTGGGGCATCAAAGCTCTTTGCAATCCTTTGCTGTGGGTAAGCTGAGAGGCACCATGCTAGCCCATGAGATGCTAACCATCCTCCTCCTCCGCCTCCTCGGGAGGATATCTCCCTCCATGCGCCATGGCTTTTGACACAGAGCAAGTCACGAGAGCCCAAGGAGGACAGACCTGCTGCCACGGAGGGGCACCGCCATCCGGAGAGCTTCCCCACCGCCCTGGTCTGGTGATCGCACTGGCGAGCAGAGACAGCATAGGAAATGCTACATGGGAAAGCCCAGTGTGAGAGCCCAGGAGCCCCTGCCTTCCCACAGCAGACTTATCAAGGCACCAGTTCAGAGTGGCGCTTTCCATGGGCCAAAAGGGAAGTGCATACACACCAGACTTCTCGGGGTCAAGGATGCTGGGCAAGCAGCGAGCCGAGAGGCTGCAGGGGGCAAGGGAGGGAACCGGGGCGTGGGGAGGGAGACACAAATAGCAAAATGAATGGCTTGAACTTCCTATGTTTTATGGAGGCGAATAAAAGGAGACAGAGTGGGGGAGAGAAAGGAGACCTGAGCGCTTGCACACACTCTCACGCACACACGGGCCAGCCCAGACCCCAGAGCCCGTTGGTGGCCAGCGTGGCGTGGCAGCCTGCACCCACTTGGCTGCCACGGCTCTGGGCCAGCTGCTTGTCTGGCCCAGCGTCCCCGAGAACACCTCGCGAAGTGTGACAGGCTGCTGCTTAGCACTTATTCCTCCCCCTGTCATTATTATTTTGAACAACAGCCAGTATATTTAAAATCGTTTGAAGGAGGAGATTTAGGGAACATCCAAAGTGTCTCGGAAGAGCATCTGCAAAGCTGGAGGTCCAAACTCCACCCTCACGCTTGCAATGAGCAGGGCCCAGGGGAACCATCATCTTCTCTGCGTCCTCCCTTCCACGCTCCCCGTTTCGCAGGGTGGCAGAGGCTGGGCTACCACGCAGGGTGGTCCTGTCCACGTTCCCCTCTGCGGCTGCTGCCTGCTGCAGCCAAATCCTGCAGCCCTTCCTGGTGCAGGACTTGTCCCAGGAGGTTCAGATGGCAGTGTCCCCAGGCACGGGCTGCTCACCAGCAGCTCCAGGACAGATGTGGTGGGAGGTTGTGGGGAGCGGAGGACACAGAGCCTCTGTGGGCTGCTCTGCCCGGGTGGCACGGATTGAGCCTGTGATATGTCCTGGGAGCCATGCCGGTTTCTGTTGTGGTAGGAGGGCCTGTGCCACGAGATGAGGTGTGGAGAGGTCCCTTGGCTCCTCAGAGGAGAAAACAGGATGGTCTGCAAGACAGAAATGCAAGTCACCATTTGGGCCAAATTCCCCAGGTTTCTTAAGTGTTTGGATGGAGCATTTTGGCCTCCAGGGTCAAATGTCCCTGGTGCCAGGGCTAGGAGCCTAAGGACATCGGACAATTGCAGCGAGGAAGGGGAAAAAGGGCAGATCCCTGCCTCTATTCTGGGGCTGGCACAAGGTCATGTCTAGGGGATTGGTTCCCCTGTCTCTCTCCTCCTTGTCTCCCAGATTTGAGCTGCCCTGGGCTCAGAGAGGAACAGCAAAGTAACCATCCCCAGGGAGGTCAGTGCTGGGAATGGCTTGACCATCGGTACAGGAGGGTGGCTGGCTGTGGCTATCCTCACCAGCGATGCGTGCAGGCAGCAGGACCCCCACTGCGGTGGCTGCCACGCCGGGTGGAGATGGCCGAGAGCCAAAAGCGAACCACCCAACAGAGCCAGGAGCTCCCTGCTGCCGCCAAGGCAGGCTCACGAGGGTGAAAAGGAGGGGAGACGTGTCAAAACCCCTCCCCAAAATCAGTGGTGCTCTGGCAAAGCCTACGACAGCTGGTCCCATCTCCTGGCTGGCGTTCGTGGTGCTGGATGAGGGCTCCGGGTTCTACCTACCAGCTACTTGCTGTCTGTTGCTCCCTGGATGGGGTATCTTGCTACCAGCTCAGAGCCCACCCAGTGTGTTGCCCAGGGACAGCCAACCTTCCCGTCCCTACAAGCCGTGACCCCAAGGCTGAGATCCTGGAGACCTGGGCACACCTGAAATTAGGTGTCTCACGACAGAGCTTCCCCGTGGGTCTCGTGGCCCTCTCCTCTCTGCCTTCTCCAAAAGGAGACCAGATTGAGCCTCTGGTGGTTGGGAGCAACATAAAGGGTGGGGTCTGGCGGCCAATCTCCAGACGAATGTTGGTGACTTGAATCTGCTGGGGATACTGGAAGCAAGGAAAGCTCGTCCAACTTGATCCAGCCCATCCACTGGGTCCAAATCAGCTGACACTCACTTGGGAAACACTATAACTCAGTGGGAGAACCAGGTGAGATTTTATGGGTTTTTATTTTGCAGCAAACTCTTCTCCTGGCTCCGCTGGCTCTGCCTGCAGAGGGGAGCTGCCAGCAAGGCACCATGTACAGAGACTTTCACAGTGCCTCTTGGTGTGCAGGGGTCAGCTAAAGCCCCCTCCCAACCTCTCTCCCAAGCCCAGCTCCAGAGACAGGCTTGCCCCTGCTCTGTTTTTAGCACATTCAAGTAGCTGCTTTCACAAGAGGTAAAAGAAAGTTCATGGATCCGCTGACAGATCAGCCCAAGCGGGAATTTCTCTGGGAATTCCTGCAATAGCAGGTTGGCTCCCGCGGAGGTGGAGTTTCCTCTGGATCTACCTCCACCCAGGCTTGGGGAGCGCTCCGGCCACCGGCTCCACGCTTGGGGGGCTGGGCTGAGCGACGCCACTGATGCTTCCCAGCCAAGGTCAGCCAGAAACCCTCCCCGCTCCGCAAACGCCTGTGCTTGTTAACCCTTGGGAAGAGTGGAGCTGCAGGCTGGCAGGGTTAGGCTGCAGAGCTGGCCCATGCCCGGAGGCATGCAAGGGCAGGGGGCATTTTCTTCTCCTGCCCAGCAGGCAGTGGACGGGGCTGCAGGTGTGAGGATTTCATGCCGTTATGTTCCTCGGGAACCTGCTGCCATCCAGGCAGTCATGGGGCCTGGGTGAGGACGGTCCACCGCGGCAGGAGGCCGGCGTTGGCGGGTGACGGGTTTGTCGCTCAGAGGCAGGGAGCGACAGGGTGACGGCGCTCGGCATCAGTGACTGTGCGCTCTGGAATCTGAGACACGTCCCCGGCCATACTTGTGGTCAGGAACCATCTTCGCGTTGCAGTGATACAAACCACATTCACAGTGGCAGCAGTGCCGCTCGAGCGTGCCTCTGACGCCAAGGACCGGCGTGACCCGACCCCACACACGGGACAGGCAGCTGCCCGCTTCCAAGGACCTCCAGAAAGTCCCCTTGTTGGGACTTGTTACCTCCTCCCTCACAGAGGAGGGCCTCTCCAAAATGGCACCCCCTCGCTTCATGGCCAGACCCTGCCAAGGGATGGAGGCTTTCCAGATGCTGCAGAGGCTCCAGATGGCGGGTTGGAGGGAACTTGCGTTCGCAAACATGGGGCCAAGCCAAGAAGTTTCAAGGTAGCTCCAAGTGTCATGCCAGGGAGAGGGTCTGGAGCTCAGGTTTGGTCTGGGGCCACCTCTGCTGGTTTGGAGATGAATCGAAATGTCTCTCGCACATCTGGGGAGCAGCTCTTGCTCGAGGGGATCCCAGAGGTCTGTCCAACTCCATGCGAGCTGACATAAAGAATAGCAAGCTGGCAGCTTTAGGTACCTAATGGGTAGTTTTGGGGGACAGCCACCCAGGAGAGGTTTAGCATCGATCTGTTCAATACTCCCCACCTTTGTGTGCTGGTAAAGCTAAACTCTGCCCTCAGGGCCTCAGTTGCCACAGGACACAGCAGGGCTGGAGCTGAGCTCAGGCAGCCCTGGTTCCCAACACCTAATTGTGCAGCCTGAGGCCACACGTAGCACATCTCCATGCTTTCCCTCGATCTGCAGCCCCACTGAGGCAGGACATGGCCGCTCTTTACCAGCACAGTCAGGGCCCTCTCCGAAACATCCGCGCTTGGCGAAGGCTGTGAAGCCGGCTGTGCGGGAGGAGGCATCGAAGGCCCTGCCAGGAACCAGCTGGAAAGAGCAACAATATTCAGCAGCGAGTCCCATTGCGCAGCTCCTGGGAGAGGGGATGACGAGGCGGGGGGGGGGAAACGACACATGCCGCCCTTGCACAGTGTACGAGTGCCACCTACAGGGGGGCTCCGCGCCCCGGCCTGGGCACCCCCAAACCATCCGTCCCCTCTCCAGCCTTCTGTTAATTAGTCTCAAGTCCCTAAGGCTGTGCTGGCCTGGTTGCACAGCCCCACGTCTCGCTTTAGCCAAGCAGCATGGCTGAGGGTGACCCGCCGCGGGATTGCAGCCACGGGCGATGTTCTTGGGGTGCTCGATCGCTGCTGGAGCCGTTTCCCCGGCTGCTGTCTCGAGTCGTCTTCTCGGACGGTGCTGCCGCCTGGGCTGCAGCGGCTCCATCGGGATCAGCTCACCTGTGGCTGGCTGGTGCTGGGGGGGGGCCAAGCGAGGCCCACCCGTGGCAGGGGCCGGGCAGGTTATAAAAGGCAGGGCTCCCCATTCCCTGCTCTTACCCAGGCTGGGCTGTGTATGAGGTGCAGCGGTCCTCAGGCCTCCACGATGGGGAATCACCCGGGGCCCAGCTCTGTGAGTCCTCGGGGTTGGCGGTGGTGGGGATCCCTGAGGGGTGGGGATGCCAGGGCAGGCGGCCTGGCCCAGCCACTGCTGCCCCACGACAATTTTGGGACACACGCGTCCCTGCTGCCTCGGGGAGCCCTGAAGCAGCACGGCGGGGGGAGAGACCACGGGAGCTGCGACAGGACCGAGAGGGCTTTCCCCCCTCGCTCTGCCCCGCTCCGTTGGCGGGCCATCAGGGCGGCGGCCTGCGGCTCCTGAGGGGACGGACTACAGCCCCCATAGTGCCCCGCGGCGGGGGCCGGGGGGGCGGGCGCGGGGCATGCTGGGAGCTGTAGTCCCGCCGCCCGTTGGGAAGAGGCGGGCGGGAGGCCAGAGGACTACGATTCCCGTCGTGCCCCGCGCGCAGCCCGCCCGCCCGGACTGCGGTACCGGGGGCTGTGGTGGGCAGAGGGCAGTCGCCGACCAGCCCCCGTCCGGCCCCCGGGACCGGCCGCCGCGGGGAGCGGCGCGATGGGAGGGGAGGAGGAGATCGTACGTATCGCCAGGCGGCTGGACAAGATGGTGGCCAAGAAGAGCGCGGTGAGTGGCGGCGGCCGGGCCCCCGCAGCCCCGTTGGGGTGAGGGGGAGCGGGGTGGGGGGGCCTCCCCCTTCCCCGGTTTCTGGTTTGGCGGCCGGGGCCTCCCTCTCCGCGGGGGTCCCCGTCCTCGCTGCCGTGCTGTAGGACCCCCCCGCTTCTCCCTCAGTGCCCGTTGTGAGGGGGCATCCCCCTGCCCCCATTTTGGGGGCCTCCCTCTCTATACAGTCGTTACCGTGGCGGAGCACAAGCCTTCCCCCCCCCCCCCCCCAAGGTGGGTTTCCCTCCCCCAGACCTGGTTGCAGCGGGGTGGTCTCCCTCTCCGTGGGCCCCCATCCGTTGCGGCGGTGTGGGATCCACCCCGTTCCATCCCAGTGCCCGTTACTGGGGGGGGGGGTTCCATATTCCCCCCCTAGGGTGCTGTGGGAGCCCCTTTTCCCCACGCTGTGCCCCCCACCCCAGGCCTCATGCACCCCCAGCCCCACAGCTCAGCACCCTGTGCTGCCTTGCTGGGGCGTTCTCCTCCTGGGGAGCATCCTCAGCCCTCCTCCCTTGTCCCGTTGGGAGCCCCCTTGGGAATGGGGACCCTCACGCATCCCCCCAGCACTGGCCTGGGGCTCTGTTACGCCCTCAGGGAAAACCCCAATGCTTCTGTATTTGCCTCCTGCATCCCCATCCCATGCAAGCACCACTTCTGCTCGCTCTCATGTGGCCTTTCGAGTGTGGAGGGCTGGTCTTGCTGCTGTCTGCCCACTGGGGGTCTCGCAGGGTGTATTGTAACCGGTGTGACTCTTTAGGGGGGACAGTAGCAAGTATTTCCCTGCCTAATGGGATATGGCAGTTGGTGCTCATACGAGTACAAAGAGCATCACGCCAGTGCTAAGGCAGCGAGCTGGGTGACAAGGGTTTGTGATGGAGGTAGGCTGTACATCTGTGTTTGGGGTGGGGGAGAGGGCTTTTGGGGCCAGGGAGGGCTGCGGGGAGTGGGAGGTGATGGGCGACGAGGGGAAGGGATTAGGGGAATGTGGTATTTGGGTAATGGGATGCTGGGTGCGGTTGTCGTGTGAACTTTTGGATGCTGGACCGGCTCTGCCAGCCGCCTATAGGGGTGAGCACTGGCACTTGCGTAGCTGTTGTAACAACCCAGGAAAGTGTGTTTGGGCTAAACCACAGCCTGTGATGTCTGTTCCCATTGATGGCAGGTTTTCAACACCATTGTTGAAATAGGAAAGGAGCAACTTTGCAGAATTTGCTTCCAAGCTTCATTGAGAGGCAGCTTCTTAAATGAGCGGTATGCAATGTTTCCTCTTGGTTGGCATTTTATATGGTACTGAACCGTAGCGTGTTTATTGTATATCGGCTAATTTGCGAACTCTTCCTGCAGGATGGTTGCCTGGAGTACCTGTTTGTTGCTCTAGTTTTTGCATGGATCCCCATTTGCTGCCACTGTGCCAAGTGGCTCCATTTCTGATAAAGGAGACAGGAATCACCCGGTCATTTTATATGTTAAGGGCTGGATTTAATGGAGTCCGTTTGGCTGTCGGAGGAACGGAAAGGTGTGAAACTCCCTGAGTGGGAAGCCGCTTGTTCTGGGTATGGTAACGTGTGGTTTATGCTGCTGTGAGTTGCTTGTGTGCACGCTGAAAGCTTTGACTCTGCTTTGATTTGGCTTTCTCAGCATCTGTTCTGTAGGGTGGCACTGGCAGCTGGATTGCTTCCTGCATTGAATTGGAAGCGGCCCTTCTGCGTAGGGAGGAATGGATCTGAGGACAGGGTCTGTCAGTGCAGGCTGCTTTGCTTCTCTACTCAAGGCTCTGTAGGTCTTGTGCTGCAAATGGGCTTGGAGTGGTTGGTGTTTTAAATGAGCTGTTAAATGTGAACACTAGAAGGCCTTGTTTGGTAGAAGGGGGATGGGAGGAAAGAGCCAGCTGAATGGAGAAGGCATACTCCAGGCTGTGATCTGCTGAGTGCTGCTGAAGGGAGACTTGGCCAGTGCTTCTGTCCCTGCCATTTCTCTGAGTGACTACCAATTTTAGGTATCTACAGATTGCCTAGTCAGATTTTTTTTTTCCTGGATCTAGGTTCTGGGATGCAGAGCTGATGCAAGGAAACATCATATAATGAGTGTCAAGTGACCAGCTCTTCAGTGTCACTGCTTGATGGCTTTGCTCCTGGTATCAGCTCTTGTCCTGAGCAGAGTGGGGTACCAACACGAAAACTAGGAAACAGCTACATTAAGTTTCACGCTGTAGAAAGAGGATACTTTTAGCTCTGTCTCTGGGCAATGACTCTGAGCTTTAGGTGGGCGGTGACTGAAGTTCTTGCAACTCTGCTAAACTGTTATTGCGAGCTAGTAACACCATGGATCAGGGCCCCCAAAATAGTGAGTCTGATGGTAGGAGTACTCCTGGAAGCTAAGTGGTGTGCTGAGGGGACAGTTGTGATTCGGAGTGTATTTTTTAGGTGTTAAAAATGTTAAGCTTGCCAGGTAAGGATAATAAGCTCATGCTGCAGTTGTACCATACACCAACAAAGATCTGTAGCGCTCCACTGCTCTTCTGTTTTGCCCATTCCAATATCTCAGGCGCTTCCAGATTGTAGGATCTACTGTCTGTCTGGAACATCAATCCCAGAGGTAATCTTGCTGATGTTTTAGGGAAGGCTTGTTGGTGTGTTTTCCCTTCAAATTCAACTTTCTGAATTTATTCCCAAGCTGTTGCCTTTCTTTATTAAAAGCTGAGGCACTCATTCTGTTTGTCTTTTCCTCTCCAGGATGGTGCAATGGATTTACTGAAAGAACTGAAAAGTATGCCTATGACTTTGGACTTACTGCAGGTGAGCTGCACGGTTAGGGTAGAAAGCTGAAGTCTGCATCTGATGAGTCCAAAATATTGTTTAAATAAACTTAATAGCTTTCCCTACTACTTGTCTCACTCAAAGCATCAAAATAAACATTAAATCCAGAAGATAGTACCAAACCTGGGTTTTGGACTGGCAGTTAAATAGTACTGGACCACCATGTGCTGCCTGAAACTTGTGCACAGCTGATGAGGGAAATGTGGGTAACTGTTCAAATCCTTTCTTAGGTTTCAAAAAGAGGAAAGACCAGATTAAAGTAGCAAACACAAAGGGCAGCCATTGGAGAAGTTCTTTAAGTCTTTGTAATGGTGATATTCAGGATACTGGGGAGGTGTGAACAGAATTACAATTCAGAGATTAAGATATGTATCTTGGATTTTTCACTCTAAGCTAGAATGTAATATTTAGATATGTAGAGAAGGTATTTGTGGGTGACTGGATGTCTAGCTTCTGATTGGTTTAAGCTGGAGAGCGTCATCTCGCTCTTCCAATGCTGAAAGGAGATAATCATTCTGCAAGTCCTTGGATACTTCATATCTTGGTCATTGCTTTGACTTTGTCATGTTTATTTCTGATTTCAGTTAGTAACAAATAACGAGTCTGTTCTTGAATGATTCATTTGAATGTTCACTTGCAGTCCACACGCATTGGGATGTCAGTAAATGCACTAAGAAAGCAGAGCACAGATGAAGAAGTGATATCGCTTGCCAAATCCCTCATCAAATCTTGGAAAAAACTTTTAGGTAAGAAAATCAGCATGTTCCTGTCAGATCCAACTTGTGAAGGATCTGGCTTCAGTGGGAGATTGGGTTTCTCAGGAGAGCTTATCTATTGATCTGAATAGAATATTCTAGCGGATAAGCCTTTACAATTGCACCCTCTGTCTTTCAAGTTTTGTCTCCTACCATGCATTCCTCTAGATTTAGCTCCTGTTCAGCTAGCTCATCCTTGAAAGAGCATTGAAAGGTTCAGGACTATTCTTAACGTGTACCTGTCTGTATAATAATTAGGAGCATTATTTGTAGAAACAGTATCTGCCCTCTGAACCCTCCGCCCCCACTTCTGTGCTGCGTGGCATTAATACAGCATGTGCTGTCAGCCTCGTGCAACGGCTCGGAAAGAGAAATGCTGGAATGCATTTTGGGTGATGAGTTGGAGATGGAACTTAGTTTAACACCTTGTAGACAAATTCACATGGACTGTTGCTTGCTGGGGAGGCTTTCATGGTGATGAACACTGATAAGCAGAAGCTTGTAATTCTGTCTGAGAAATCTTAATGCTGATATAGCACAAACTAATGTCGAACTTACAGATGGAGGGATTACAAATATGGTCTTAGTGGTTACCTTTGTGATAAAAGAATGAGGCATCTGCAGCACCAAGATTGGAAGGGCAGCTTCACCTGTGTCCTGCTAGCAAGACTGTGTGTCTGCCACTCTATACTAGTGGCAAAGTACCCCAATGTGAAATTCAAACACTCCTTACTTTTTAAACTGATCTCTTGGGCATCTGCGTGTAACAAAGAACAAGAGTGATGCGGTGTTTGAGGTTAAGTGAAATGTGCGGCTGGCTCTAGTCTGCACCCCAGGGCTCCCCATTTCTTGATAGGCTAAATGAGTGTCAGAAGCACTGTTTTTCTGTCCTGGCTAGGACTGTCACTTCCACATTAGGGTTGATGTGTATTGGCTATGCTGAGATAGTTTACCTCTGGGTCAAACTTGTTCTACAGTGTCATGAAAGTCCTCTCCAGGGTTGTGCTGTTGGCTTTCAACAGCACTTGGGAAACACTAGAAGTTGTATTCCCAGAAGGACTAGCCTGTACTGGCCCTTCAGGTGGTGTTGGCTGGAAATGCTGCTTTTAGTGGTGCTTTAGAGAACTTGATCTAATCTCTACTCAGCAGCCAGGGTGTCTCTGAAAGAAACTTTTGTGATGAGGCATGTCTTGTGAGGAGGCTTATCTCCTAGGCAGGGAAGGTGATTGCTCTTTAGTTTGGTGAGGAAAGCTTTTGTTTGAATTAGTTTCTACTTAAAGGCAAGCAAAAGGTCTGTTGGAAAGCATGGAAGGCCATAAAGGTGTTCTTTCTCCTGATTCTTTTTGGAGAATAATAAGTTGCCTTAGGCCAACGCTGTGTAGTGTTAAGACATTGATTAGTGTATGCAGGGTTGTAGCATAAAGACCTGTTCTGAACCCTTTATCATCAATTTCTCTTCTTTTGAATATAGATGCTTCTGAGGAAAAAAGTGAGGAGAAAAAGAAAAGCCTGTCCTTGCCAACATCTTCCTCGAAGGAGACTGGTAACTCAAGAGACCAAAGGTAATGCTTTCCTTTAACCAAAGATGATGCTGTTACAGAATTATTATGTTACAGAGTTTTCTTAAGGCACCTTACACTAATTTTTATTTTTAAATGTCTGAGTTGTGAATTTTTTGTAGTCAAATTCCTGGTCAGAAGCACCAGAAGTGTAGACTTCTTCAGAGATGATCCTTGTGGTGTTTTTAATAAACTGTAATGCAGAAATATACATCTATAAAATATAGTGGCTTTAGTGAGTTTTTTGATTTTGTTCACATCTTATTTCTTGGTTTTCTACTCTTAGTTATGTGTTGATTTTTCTATTAGTAAAACGTTCCTCTGTTCTATTTTGGGTTGCATTTTTATATATTTTTGCTTATTTCTAACTTTGAACTCCTTAGAATGAAGATTATTTTTGGCCTTTGCAATCTCAAGTGATGGATGGGATTGATTGATACATCACTAGAGTAAAACTTCCATTTCTTTGTCCTTGACAAGTCCCAGCAGAAGTCCTCTTTTCACTCTGGACTGATGTCCACCCATCTGGCAGGTCTGCTGCATGCTTGCTTCTTGCCATGCCTTGAATGTTGCATCCCATTTCCACTGTCTGCTACTGCACTTGCCAAGCTGTTGAGTGGAGGCAGTGATCAAAGGGCAGGGGGCAAATGCGATGTAAAGCTTTGTTCTAGAGGTGAGAGACTTCTCTCAGCCTCAGATCCCAGGAGGGTGTGTGCCTTGTAGGTTTGACCCTGAAGTGATTTAGCCAATTTCTCAAGTTTGCCAGAAGATTTAGAGTATTAAGGCTGTAGTCCTGCTAGTTTGCAGGCTCTTCTGTGTTTGCAGCCTGTCTTTGTTGGTCACTTTCTTGTCACTCTACCCTTTGCTTTTTCTTGTCCTTTTTTGCTCGGATCTCTCAAGGCTTGACACTTTGGTGTGAGCCTTTGCAGCTCTATACAGAGCTGCTGATGGAGAAGGCTACTGATGCTGAGCTACATAACTTCAATTGACACGCATCTTTGGTTATCTCACTTCCATAAAATGTGAAAAAGGATTTGCTAAGTATTGCAATGGAAGTACTGGGGAGATGTCACAGCCAGAATTGAGTCTTGTAGTGATGCAGTGCAACGCGGGAGCTGGGGCTGTCTAGAGCTGTGTGTATCACACATCCAGCGGCAGTCTGGTATGTCAGTGGTACAGGGGTAAAAGCAGTAGGATGGAGTCTCCCAGCTGCTGTTTCCTTTTGTTCCATTGAGAGGAGATGAGAGTTGGAGGCCAAAGAGCAGTCAGTGGTAGTGGAGAAAGGTTTGCTGTGTAAGCTGAGAGAGTTGGCCTGAGCAGTATCACCAGCCTTGTGATGCAAATACCTTCTCTTCATGATCTTATACTCTAAAGGGCAGACTGGTGTACTGCCTTCCCTAGGGTGTGGACACAGAAAAGATCTGTTGGAGGGCTGATGAGGGTAGGAACTGAGTCAGTCATGGCTAAGAGCCTTTGTGCGTGCCCTTACTGGTAAAGGGAGGCAGATTTCCCTCCAGGGTAAGGGCAGAAGCCTGCATGGAGGTACTTGTTGGCTGTTCCTGATGGGGAAAGAAGGCAAGTATTACCAACTTGGCTGGTACTGCTCAAGCCAGGAAGTAGTATTGCAGTTCAAAGAAAAAGGGAAGCTTCTGACTTAACCTTTGGAAAATTGACCTTGCAGAATGCGGAGCCTGGAGGGAAGGAAGTATGAGACATTCCCTGGGCACAGTGGCAGTAGGCATGTTATAAGCAAATGAGCTGGGCCTGCTCGGGCATCTGGTTTGAAGGCTGAGGCTTGTAGTAATTTCACTTGGAAAAGGATCCTGGCTGTAGGTAGAGAGGCAAAACCCCACTGTCTCCTTGCTTTGTCAGACAGTTAGTGTGGGCTATGTGGAGTGGAGCTTTTTGGCTTGTGCTTCTAATGCTCCCCTGTGCCTTGATGTGCTGCAGATACTGCAGGTGTTTTTTTTTTTTTTTTTCCTCCTTGATGCTTTCTACATGTATTCAGCCTCCATCTTCTGAATGGCAAAGCATCCCCTTGGTTGTGAAGGATAAACAGAAGCAAATGGATTAGTGTAGCATAGACCAGCAGAAGTGGCTAGCTCCTGGTGTCAGTCTGTTGAGCCAGGCTGTCTTTACAGAGACAGGAATGCTTATTCTCTAGTGCTGCAAAATAAGCTGCTAATCTGCCTTGACAAAAAAAAAAATAAATTATTAGCAGTGAAGAGTCTTTGTTCTTTGAAGCACAGGCTGTGATGAAGGGAGTCTGACTAGTTGCTCAGTGTGTGATAGCTGGTTCAGATGAGGCTGCTATCAAGACAACAAAGAGATCAGCTTGTATTCAGATATTTCAGCCACTTAGATTTTTGGCTAGGCCTTCCTCTTCTGTCAGGGAGAAAAACTTGAATAGCTCTTGGCCTGAAACTTGTCTTGCTTTCTGGAACACAGATGTAGAAATCCCTCTGTAGTGACTAGAGAGCTAGCACTGAAGACCTGAAGGCTCTGAGCCAGCCAGTGTGGTGCTGGCACCTGTGAAGTTATATACTGCATTACTGTAATCCAAAGCATATTCTGTTGTGCTGTAGTATTTTAGACCATTGGTGTGGTACATTTTAATGGGCTATATCTAATGTTTCTCTGTCTCTGGCAGCATGAGCTTTTTCTTTTCCAGGATTCTCTAAACTGCCTTTATTAGGAGGTTTTGGATCTGTGGCCTGAATTCAGCTCTTCCATGGGATTTTCTTCCAGTGTAGCCCTGAGTTCTGCTTGCAGTCCCTGGCTGTTGCTTTGCCACCATTTTGCTCCAGCATAGCCTTTTTTATGTATAAACTTTTGTTGCCTGGGTAGATTTACAAGCTCTTTCTCCTGTTTAACAGGAACAGTGTGAACCACAGTGATTTCCTGAAATAAGTCTTATAGGTGTGTTTGAGCTCTATTTCCCAACTATTCTAATTATAAATGAACTTCTAAAGCTTAATGAATAACTTTCTGTACAGTCTTTGGAATGGCTGAGAAGTCTGTTTCCTCTAATTCATGAGTGATCAGTTGTCATCTCAGGGTATGTATGATATATATGTGTATGTAGGTGAATATGTCTTTACTCATCAGCTAACAGAAGTGGGATAACCATGTGTCTTGTCTAGCTTTTTTTCTACCTCCAGGGAATAAACATCTAAATATTTAAGTCAATAGCATTTGCAGATAGGACCTTCCTGAAAATCAAGTATTACCTGTGCAAGTATTAGTTTAAAGACCTGGCTTTAAGTACGGAATGTGGTGAAGGTCAGTGTTGAGAGTTCACACGCAGTGTTTTGCTCTGGGATACCTTAGCGTCACTGTTGCTTGCAAAATGAGACAAAAGTTAAAGCTAAAAGAGCTCTTGGGAAAGCTTGTCCTGCCACCCCTTCCCAGGAGAGCACCACCTCTGCCCAAGCTGTCCCTGACAGGCCTTTCTCTAAGCTCTTCTTTGACAACCCTAAAAAACCTCAGAGTAAGACATTTCCACAGCTGCCCTTGGCAGTATCTTCTAATTCATAACTCACCTTTACAATTTGAAACTTGCTCTCTGTCAAAACCTGTCTTGCTAAGACCATTTCTTCATGCTTTTGTCGTCTTTAGCAAGTATGGAGGATTTTTCCTACCATCTTCCTTTGTAACAAGTTTTCCAGTATTTCAGGACTTGTCTCCTCTAAGTCTTCCCTGCTGCAAACCACTCCGATTCCTTCAGTCTTTCCTTTTATTGTAGGTATGTTTTCTAGGCTTTTTGCCTTTGTCCTTTGGGAAGTCTCATTTTTCCAAACTGTTTTATGCAACATGATCAGCTGTGACTTTTAGATGAGTTATTCCTGAGTTGTGTATGCTTTGCTATATACACCCCCACGTGTGCTGCCTGTGATTTGTGCATAGCTGCTTAAGCACAAAAGTACCTGATGGCAATTTGTACATCCCAGATGGGAGAAGATCATCATCTAATTAACTATCTGCAAGCTAAGTTGTTTCTTTTTGTAATATGTGCAGTGTAAATCCTATTGAATGTTTTGAGCTGTTTGGTCACAAATCTGTTCCTTAATAGCCTCCTGCAGTGCTGACCAGTAAAACTAGCTGGTAAAAAATGTTTTTATTCAGCTAGTGGTCAAAGAGAAACACAAGCAATAAAATCTCCCTTGTAGAGTGCATCTATTTCATCTGAGCACAAAATTAATCTTTTGCTATGGTTTGAGCTGAACAATTTCCTGAAGGTGCACTGGTGGATGCTTCTTAAAAGGGCCTGGTGAGGTTTTGAACTGTGGAAATCCAGTAGCTCTAATGGTGATCTACGGGCTTTGAGGCACTGCAGAGCCAGACTGGATTTGAACCTAGCAGCAGCAGGGTCTCCCAGGATAAGTCCCTGAAGTTGTCTGGCTCAGCTTGTGTGGCAGCAGATTCAGAAGGTTTTCAGCTTAGCGCTGTTTTGCTGTGGGCTGACTAATCCCTTCCAGGACAGTGTAGTGGAAGTGCCTGTTCATAACAGATTTATTTTTGATGGCAAAGAACTGGCAGTAGTGACCCAGCTTACCAGAAATTGTCAAGCCAGTTGGATCATCAAGGACATGGTGCCAGTATGGCATGGGTGAAATATCAGGACTTCTCTTTTTTTTTTTTCCCCTTTGTCTCTTACTGCATTAATGTTACCAGGCATTGGCCATAAATACAGTGCATTTTATGGCCCAAACACCAAAGTCAGAGCAATCTCTGCTGAAAAAATTGCTGTTTTGCTGCCTAGATTTAAGGGGGGTTGGGGAAAGCTCTATAAAATCATCTGGGAATCATAATAGCCCAAATCTTTTACCAGCAGTATTTGCAGGGCTAACTAACTCTATGTGCAGATGTTAGGCTTTACGGGCAAGACATCTCAACACTACGGGCGTACACCCAGCTGAGTGAAGTTACTTCTCCAGCATGCAAACCTCGCAGCAGTGTGTGCAAGCCCAGCCTGTGCGGTGATTCAGCCTGCCTGCATCATGCAGTGATTCTGTGCCTTCAGTCTCTCCAGCCAGCTCCCCTGGCAGATGACCTGGCTGAGGCAGCCACAGCAGGCAGGTGTTTGCATTCCTTTGCCTGTGCCCATGATTGCTTGCAGGTGGAAATGAAGTTATTTTTGTGATTGAAGCAGTATTTATTAGTCCTGTGCTAGCCTGGCACCTGTGCAAGCTGTGTGTGGTTGTGTAGGGGTGCTCTTCTGTGAGATGAGTAGTCAAAGAGTCTTGTCCAGATTACAGGAAAAAGGAAGATCCTCTTATGTGTTATGCTTTGTTGTGGTGGTTTTTTTTAATATTGGAGCTGAAGGAGCCATTTTCTTTCTTTTCCTTAGCATGGCAGCTCCTTCTTCTGGAGGGGTTAGTGTAGGCTTCTCTGATTTCTGCCCCAGAAGGCAGTGTGCTGCACTCCTTGTTGGCTACAGAGAGCTAGAGTGCTTTTTTGTTTTTAGCTGTTCTCTTTCCTGCTGCTGAGATCTTGGCAGTAAAGGATATGAGATGAGGAACCAGCTGAGATTAACCTTAGTGGTGACTTCTGCTCCCTTTCTGCTGAGAGCAGTTATGGACTTGGTATCCTGCTAAGTAAGAGAGGAATAAAGTACCATGCATCTGTGGACTATGCTACCAGACTGAGAGAGTCCTGATGGTCTTGGGAAGTCCTGAGTGTATCTGAGTTACTGATGGTGTCCAACAGCTTTGTAATATTTTCACTTGATGCCCAATCATGCAGCAGTTGTGATACATGTTGAATAACAGAAGTTGGTTGGCAGGCCTGCTTCATGGATTAAATCCTCCATTTACAGCTGACAGAGTCCCCAGGAGAGCTCGTATCTGGGTTGGTGGTGTTGGTTGATGTATTGCGCTATATGCTGATTTGGGGCAAGTGTCTTTGCACTGTTTGCCTCTGACTGGTTTTGTATTATGATTAACAGGATGCTTGGCCACATACCTGCTGATCCCTTCTCTGCTCTCAGTGACCTGAACTGAGACATTCTGACAGGTGAAGTTTCTCTTTTAGCTCCAACAAAAGGCAGGAGCCTCCGAAGACTCCAACCACCCCCAAAATCACCACCTTCCCTCCAGCGCCCGTCACCTGCGATGCTGTCCGCAACAAATGCAGAGAAATGCTGACAACAGCTCTGCAGGCTGATGGTAAGTGCTGGGGGAAACCCTGCATTGCCTAAAGTGCTTCACAGCTCCTGGTGCATTCTGACAGAATTCTGGCAGGTCAGTGCCAGCTCCTCTTAGATATTCTCTTCTGGAGCAGCCTTGTCAAAGGATTATTGCCATCAGCTCAGTCTAGCCACTGGTCATCCCTTTGACAAACTGGCTGGTATTGCAGCATTTTTAGACACTTGCACATGGACCTGGCTGTAAAGTGAAGCTGTCATCTCTTCTTATCCTTGGGGCACAAAATGAAGCTTCAACTCAATACATGGAATTGGCTGGTAATGGTGCTTATGCCAGTCACCATCTGCTCTTAGACTCCCCTGCCTTTGCAGACTGGAGCCCCTTAAACACTGTGTTCCTCTGTGGATCTGGGGTGGAACAGGTCTGTCTTGTGCTCAGACTATGCCATCTAAAATGAGAGGCAACTGCAGGTGCTCAGTATCTCTGAAAGTCAGATTTTAAATACCTCAAGCTGAACGCATACTTGTGTCTAAATTGCTGATCCCTTTGGAAAATTGGGGTCTAAGCACTGCAGAGTTTTCTTAATTTGGAGCCAAGGAATGTAGACAGCAGATGGAGAAGTTCACAAAGTCTTTATTTCTAGCCTTCCTGTGTGCATGCATGTGTTTATATATGCTGCATTAAATATTTGTATAACTCTTAGAGAAACCCTTTCCGTATGAAGTCTGGGAAGGAGTCCCCTTGAGTCTTGCTAACCTCAGCCCTGTTCTGCCCTATCTTCCCTGCTTTATGGTGTTGGTTATACCTGGTGTCCAAACTCATAGCAGTTATTGCTCTCTATATGATGCTGTTTAATTGCTGTGTGAAAGAGGGGAGGGGCAGACAGAGTCCTGAGGTAAGAAGAGAAATGAAGGCTTGATGCAGTTGCTGCATGCTTTTTCGGGCCCTGACAGATTGTTGGTCTGAGTAGAGCTACTTCTCATTGTCACCAATATCTGATGAGACTTAATTCCTGCCTATATATGTTTGATTTCAACTATACCAAGAATATATTGGAAAACTGTATGTTCTGAGGCCAAGGTTCTTGTTACCTTTTTCTAGTGCAGTCCATCTCCTAGAGAGGCAGAGGGCATAGACTGGCTGGACTGGTCTATTTTCATCACTGCCCTTGTCAAAAGGGTCAAAGGGTAGCTAGAGCAAAGGCCAAGATGCCATTTGATGGAAAGAGCATGTAAATCAAAATAGCAAACTATCTAGATTTGTGTCTCAGAAATACTGAGCCTTGGGACCCCTTGTGTGGCTGGAAGTCATTGACCTCATGTTTCTCTTGTCTTACAGACGACTATATTGCCATTGGTGCTGACTGTGAGCACATAGCAGCCCAGATTGAAGAATATATCCTTACTGTATGGGGCTTCCTCGAGGGCCTGCATGTCTCCAGGCCATGAAATGAATGTGCTCTGAGAAAAAATGGGACAGTCTTTCTTTGCATAAATGTTCTGCTGCAACTCTGCTTGTCAGGGTTCTGGGTCTGGTTCCAGCTCTGCTTGGCTGACTCCTGGGACACTAACGAACCACCAGTGTGGTGTTGGGAGCTCAGGGCAGACCCCTTGCTGGTGTGATGGACATGGTTATTTCCTTCCTGTTCGCACCATAATGGACTGTAATTCCCAGTTTGTCCTTCCCATCAACACGATATTTCCTGCTCTCAGCTCTGCTTCCAGATACATGCAACTTCCCTGTGCCTCCCTGTGGAGGAGAGTGTGCTGATATACACAAAAGCAATGGGAAGGATGGAGCAATGAGGATCAAGCTGCATGTTGATTTGAGATAAGGCAGGAACTTGCTTGGTTTGGGGGGCTGTGGGGTAGGAGGTGCAGCTGGGTTCTCTTAGTGGAGGGTTTTGTGGCTACCTTGCTGAAAGAGCAAGTTGAAGAACCTGAGCATAACTGAAAATAAATATTATTTCCAGCACAGTGAAAAAGCCAGAACTGAAAGCCTGTGGACTCTGGGATGGTATAAGCCTGCTCTCAAATACAGCATTAACCTCCCGGAGCAGACACTACTGTTGGGTCCCAGCACCCTTATCTGTGTCCTGGCAGCAGTTAACACTCCCTGCTGTTCATGAGTGGTGTAGAAAGTGCTCAGAGGTCTCTGGGTTGATTGCAGACTCCTTGACTACGATGTACGCATATACCAAGATGTCAAGAACACCGACATGAAATACAAAAACCGAGTGAGGAGCCGCATCTCGAATCTGAAGGACTCCAAAAATCCTGAGCTGAAAAAGAATGTGTTGTGTGGGGCGATTACGCCTGAGCAGATCGCGGTGATGACCTCGGAGGTGAGGAAGCCTGAGGAGCAGGGTTTGCTGCTTACAGGGGATGTGTCCTGTGGTTTAGCTTGAAGCAAGGGGCTCGTCGGCTGCTGGGGTTGCAGATTTCTCAGCAGCTGCTGCCAGAGTGCATGGGGAGTGAGCTAGCAATGGGGTTTGCAACATGGAGAGTAGTCTGTTGGTACTTCAGATCATCATGGGGGCCTAGGTATGAACCAGAAACTGGGAATGAAAGTTTTTCTGTCTTTATACCCATCTGTTAGACCATCCTGTCCTGTTGACTCTTTCCACTGTAGTGGGTGTGGTGGTGAAACTGGACAGATGTGATTTTATTGCTTTTTTGAAAGGAAATGGCCAGTAACGAGCTGAAAGAGATCAGGAAAGCCATGACGAAAGAAGCAATCCGGGAGCATCAGATGGCCAAGACAGGAGGGACGCAGACTGACCTCTTCACCTGTGGGAAATGCAAGAAGAAGAACTGCACCTACACCCAGGTTAGTCTTCCTGCTCTTACAGCTTCCACACTGTTGACCTCTGCACAGGACATGATCTGTCACGGTCACGAGCTCTTACTGCTCCATGACAGGCCCTGCGGCACAGCACAAATTTTGCCACTGATGGAGAGAACCTTTTTGTACACTCAATGCTCTCTAAAATCTACTGCTTTTGCACAATGATTTTGCACCCATTTCCTTGGAGCTTGTGTAACTTTTATTTGGCTCATTTGTACAAGAGCAGGGGTTGTGCAGCCCCAAGGATGCTTTCAAAAGCAGAGTAGTGCTGCTTGCTGTGCAGCTCAGGAAAGCTGCACATCGAAAACCAGTACTGGGAATGTGGATACTCAGACAAGAAAGGAGTGGGTAGTGTAGAGGAGAGAGACTGCGGAAACCAAGGTGGGCATGTTGATGGTATTAAAAGTGCAAATTAAGAATGTAGGTAAGCTGTGGCTGGACAAATCTCAATTTATTTAAAATCAAACAACATGAAACAGCTGAAACATAAGGAATAAAGGAAGCAGTGATGTGAACAGGCAGAGGGGATTTTTCTTCTCCATGGACAGCTGCTGGAAGCCTTGTGCATTACCAGTGCTTTTTAGTTCCCATGTTCGCGCCAGGCATCTGGAGATAAATGTGCCTTTGCTGTGAGTCAGTGTTTTAGAATGCACAGATACCCAAAAATGCACCAGCAACCACGCGATTGCTACTGAGTGGGTGCGCACAAACTGCATGTGCAAGCGGCGAGTGAAACTCCTTCATATGCTTGGACTTGACATGCAAATGCAGATGAGAGCCAGGCAGCTGACCAGGGATTTTCCTTTGGCTCAGCAGCAGTCTTGCATCCCACAGGCTGGCTCAGGCGAGAGACCTCGCTCTGTGAGTGCATCTCAGTTAAGTCAGCTGGAAGCACTGCCTGGGCTGTCTCGCTCGCCTCAGCAGCACAAGGGACTCTGTCTCCACCTGTAGTGGACTGGAGTCCGGCTGCCTGTAATTGGGGCAGGTGATGACAGTGTCTTCTAAATAGAAATATCAGAAGGTTTTCTGTATTTTTGTTAGTTTTCCAGTGAAATCACTGTTTGGTGGCTGAGATGTTTTAAGTTCCAAGTAGATGAACTGGCATTTATGAAGTGTTGGAAGCCAGGCAGTAATGTTGGGTGAGAATTACAGAATTTATCTATCCAGCATGCTTGCAAAACATGCTTAATTTGCATCATGCGAATACTGTGACTCTTGTGTATTGGGTAATTACACATGTAGATCACCATAATTACCCCTCGGCATAGTTCTGCTGACTTGCACAGGGAGTGCCAGTATTTTCAGTGTAGATCTGCCTTGTGGTATTCAAATGCCATGAAAATCTGATTTTTAGCAAAGTATGTGTTGCTGGCAAGAGCCTGTCAGAGGCAGCAGTCACATCTGGGTTAAATATCAAGAGTTCCTTCATGGCTCAAATGCAAAACAGACTGGAAATGTGCAGAACCTGGTAACCCACAGCATGTTCCTGTGAGGCCAGGACATAGGACGGGTCTATAAACGGGAATGAATTGAGTGGGTTTTTTTGTATGTGTCGCACGTGCTGGATGGGCTGGGGGTTTTGTTGTCTCGCTGCTGGCTGCCTCCCTCCCCTGGGGACAGCACAGGGAGGGACCGGCTGTGGGTATGTCTACCTCCGGAGCCACCTGCGAGGAATGGGCAGCAGAGGGGGTGAGGAGGGAAATCTGCTGCCCTAAAACATGTCACTCTGGGTAGTGTCAGGAGGGAGAGAGAGGTCATGAGATGTGTGTAAAACAATAACCAGACTCATTTTACAGGGAAGCTCCTTTTGCCCTCCCAAGCCTCAGTCTCTCATTGATTTCTGACAGTGTGACCCCAGCACAAATCCCTGGTGGTCAGAGGGACAGGGAGCTCCCTGTGACCCCCCCAACCTGCCACGGGGTCATGTGTGATGCTCGGTGCTCATTTCCCTCATGTCCTCCTCCAGGTGCAGACCCGCAGCTCCGATGAGCCCATGACCACCTTCGTCGTGTGCAACGAGTGTGGGAATCGCTGGAAGGTAGCGCACCAAGGATATTACTGGCACTGAGGGGTGTTAGGGTAGCTGCACCCACGATGCTGCAGACGCTTAGCTGCTGCCCTCAGAGGTGCTTGCCAAATGCTGACTGGCTCTAGCAAGTGATCTTTCCTCCCAGCCCAGAGGCAAGAGCTCCTGGGTTCATCCCATCTCTGCAGACCAGCTGGGGTCAAGTCTCACTTTCACATTCCCTGCCTCCCTCCTCACATTCCCTCTTCTGCCATGATCAGCTTCACAGTGCTTTCCATGCTCCCTCTGCCCCCTGAGAGATGGTGGTGATGACATTCAGGATTTTAAAACTGCTCTTTTATACTGCGCACAGAGCTCGGGGGTGAGCAGAAATCTCCTGGTCAAAGGCGAGCAGAAATGGCACCGCTACCAAGTGCCAAAGAGCCACAGCTGAGAGATTGAAATGGGAGCTCTGTTTGACCCCTAATCTGGGGGCTGAGCCCTGCCTCTGCAGAATCCCCAAGCCCTGGCCAGCTTCAGAAACAAGACCATCACCTGGATCCCAATCTTCTTCTAGGCAGCACGCGCATGACCTGCAACTCCCCTTGGCAGTGAGGTTTTCTAATCGGGGTTTAAACTCCCTTCTCTTGCAGTTCTGCTGATATGTGCCATGGCCCGAGAGCGGCAGCCAAACGCAGATCAGAGTGCAACCTCCATACGCCAGCTCCCACGGCAATTGTGTATTGTGTCCCAAGTGAGTTTGCATTGTCACGCGCTGAGAGAGCAGCTGCGGGGAGGCCTGCCTCTCCGCTTGGGTCTCAGTGGAGAGCCACAGCTGTGGGCTGACAGGTTGGCAGGAGAGCTCACTAAACACACTTAGTTGTTATTTTCTCATCTAAGCGAGTATGGTCACTTTTTCTTCAAAACTAATATTAAACATTTTTGTCAGTTTCTGACTTTTATTTGAACTGTGTGTGTGCAGCTCTTTGCTTTTTGTGGTGTGGAACTGCATGGGAGCTTGACAGATGGTCAGTGTCCAGGTGGATGAGGACTGAACAGTGCGTGGACCACCAGAAAGCGAGAAGCCACTTGTAGGTACATGTTCAGTGCGTGAAGGCTTGTTCCTAGTCAAGTCATGAAATCTAAAACACTGGGCCAAGTCCTGGGGTGGCTGGGTGGGCAGTACTGGTCTTCCTCACCTGGCTGAGGAGAGCTGTTGATGGAACACAGCTTTTGAGGCACAGATCAGATGCTGCTTTCCATCTTGGCAACATTCATTTGATTTTTGTAGTGATGTGTACCTTGTCATCTTGGGCCTTTAAATGCCAACAGCATAGGCTGCTGTGAAGATGAGAATGTGCTGCCCAGGTTGTAACAGACTGAAAGCAGGGTGATACCAGCCACAAAAAAAAAATGCCAAACTTGATCTGGGAGAACAGGACAGGGAGGAAGGTGTGCTAGGCCCATGTGAGGTTAGCATTTCCTAGCATTCCATCCCCGTGTGGAAGGAGACCCTTGTAGCCAAGGGCTCCCTTGCTCCCCAGCTGGGAGCAGGGAAGGTCAGGGCTGTTGCAGGGAGGGGGCTGGCAGCTTGGTGCTATTCCTTGGTGCTATGCCTTGATGTGGCCATCATGCAAGGAACCTGGGAACAGTTGATACAGGAAGGAGGTGGAGGGAATCCACTGGCCGGTGGGGGTGTTAAAAGGGAGTCCCAGGTACTTTCCTGCTTGTGTATGCTCTGCTCTTAGCTTGACAGCTGAAAGGCAGCCTGAATTTTCAGAAGGACTTGCTGGAGAGGCTCAGGAGGAGGGGGAAATGCTGCAAATACAGGAAATTTTCCAGAGGCTTGGACCTGGAGGAGGTAGGGGTTACAGGTATCGGTGGGAGCTGTTAGCTCTAGAAACAGATGAGGTTTGAAGTGAGCTCGGAGCTAGTGCTTGGAAGGAGTGATAAAGAAAGGAGCTAGTAGCAAAGCAAGCCTCAGGTGCCACATCTGCAAACATGACCTTGTGAAGGGGACCTGCAGGATCAGGCTCTTTCTGGGAGGTAACTAGAACCTGGTGGGGAAATTCTGTCTGTCCTTGTAACAGCTTTCAGCCTGAGACTTAAAATCCCTCTTATTTCCTTTTCCTAGCCTTTAACTGGGCTGACCCAGCATTTGGGGGACCCCAGTAAGGCCTCTGAGCTTGAGGCTGCTCAGGAGCAGTCCTGTGCACTGCAGCTCTTGTGCTGACAAGCAGTGCAGGAGCATTTGCTGTCCCATCTCTTATGGCATTGCTCCCCTGTTCCAGAGTGAAAAACAAGTATTTCCACTGGCTTTTCAGCATGCCAGACAGCAGACATTCAACAGAGACCTTGGAGATGTTTAGAGCGGAGTGAGCAGCCACAAGAAAGCAATGGAAAAACGTGCTCGCAGCCCCTTTGAGGGCTGTGCTTCTCTGGAGGCAGGGATCCCAAGAGGATCCTTTGCTCAGGGCTTTCACTTTACAGGGTGTAGCCAAGTCTCCCAAGAAGGAAAAGATTCAAAGATGCTGACAACTCGTTTAAGCCTCACAAGTCTTGCGGCGAATGGGATTATTCAAGCCAGGCTTGGTAGGGAACAGTGTCCTTGCAGTAATGCTTAAAAAAAGCTTCAGGATCTGAAACCCAAGCTGGCCAAGGCATTCTGGCTTGTGTGCTGTGAACAGGAGCCAGCTAATTACCAGTTGCTGTTGCCTTTCTTCTTGTGTTACTGTCAGGAGGGGAGTTGAGCTTGGGTACAATTTGCTGACAGTCCTGAATTAGGTAGGGAGAGTCTCAGGCAGAAGGAGCCCCTTGGAAGTGAGAGAAAAGTACTGTGTCTCAGGGCATTTTACAGTGCTATTTTCTGGGATAACACCAGGGAGGGGAAGGCCACTGGATAAAGAGGTGTCTCAGAAGTAAAGATTTGCTTACAGGGTGTTTAATGCTAGGATTGGGAGCAAGAGACAAACTAGATTATCTGGGGGCAGCGGGGTCTTCCCTGGACTGAGACCTCCATGGTGTGCAGAGGCTCTGACACCCCTGCTGCACTCCAGAATGGCTTCAGGGATGTTCAACCTCCCACCCTCAAGATATTTCCTTTACACACAGAACAAACCAAGCACCCAAAACTAAAACCTCCCCAGCACAGGGTGGGGATGCTGTGGGGCTGTAGCTGTGCAGGCTTGGCACTTGCAGGGGAAAACCTGCCAATAACAACCAAATAATAACAATACCGACATTCCTGAACAAATGAGCTATCTCTGGTCTCTCTCAAAAATACATTTTCTTGAATTGTATTTCCAGCTTGGCAAACAACGCTAACTTTACTGACATGAATTTCCACGTAGTCATGCCACTAGGAAGGAAGGAAACAAAAAAGCCAAGTGAATTTTTTGGTTTGTTTGTTTAAAAAATATCTTCAATAAAAAGAATGAGTGCCCTTTCTTTTTTCTTTGAAAGGGATGAAGAGAGAAGAAGGGAGGAAGGGGTAGATAAATAGGAAACCACAGGCTGCTCTGGGTCAGGAAAGGCAAAGACTAGCATTGGTCTTCTGCAGCAGGGCTGAGCCGGTGCGTGGCCAAGCTGGGTGGCAGGACCCCGGTGTTGGCTTCATTTCATTGTGGAGGGCAGGGGCTGCCGGCGGAAATGTTTTAATTCTGGGTGCTGGGGCTTCAGTAAACCATTCCTCACGCCATACAAAAATCACATAGATATTTTAGATCGTCCCTGTGACATTTCCCATCACACATGGAGCCCTGCCTGCCTGCTGCTCGGTGCCAAACTGCTCCTGAGGGACCAGGGCAGACCCTCGGGATTCTCCCCACTGGCGGGGCAGGCATGGGCCAGCCAGGAGCCTTTGCTTTTGGGGGTCCTGGTGCCTGCGGGTTTCTGCGGGAAGGTAAACAACACCTACATGGCCTGCGAGCGTGTTTTCCCCTTCCCTGAGGTCCATGAACTGAGGGTGCAGGACGCTCTGGGTTTGGGGTGACAAGCATGTGGTGTCCCGGTTCTGGACCGGTGCTGATGTGTGCAATGGGGACTGGTGGAGGGGGCGGCTGTAGGGCAGCCTCTGCCCACCCTCCGAGCACATCGTCGTGGTCCCATGGTCCCTTCTGGCCCCTCCAGAGGCCCTTGGACAGCTTTGGAGATGGGGGGCCATGGCCCCAGGGTGCTGCCTGCCCTCTGCTCCATCCAGCCGGGCTGCAGCACTGCTCCCCATGCCGTCGGCCGCTTCAAACAGACGGAGGAGTGATGTAAACCTGACAAGTTTTTATATGTACAGAGACGCTTGCCAAACCCCCCCTCCCACCCCTCGAGTCCCCCAATAAAAGCCAACAAAAGAAGCATTTAAAATAAAAAAAAAAAACAACAACAATTGACCTCCCCCCCACCCCCAAAAAACCCCCAACCCAGTCCCCAACTGGGTCTCAGGTGGGAAACGGGGACATGCTGTGTCCCCAGGTGTGGTGGAGAGGGGATAAAGTGACCTCTTCAAAACGGGGTGCGGGTGGAGCCAGGGAGGGGGAGCCAGGCCCCAGGCGCTCTTCTGCGCGCTCCCGCGAGCTTCCCCGGCTCGCTCCGGCCAGCGGCGGGGACGGGGCAGGGGTTCAGTAGTACGAGCCGGCCTGGGCTGTGCTGCCGCAGCGGCATCAGCCCCGGGGACAGTCCTGGAGAACGGCCCAGAAACCGGGGTGACGGTTCATAGGTAAAAAGCTAAAAACTTGGGGAGGGGGCTGGCAGGGAGGGCGACGGAGGGAAGGAGGCACCGAGCTCCCCCCCCCACGCCAGCCACCGCGTCCCCACCGACGTCCCCGTGGCCGGCGGGCGCCCTTAGGACTCCGAGGAGGAGCGGGAGACGCTCTGGAGCAGCGATTTGTATATGGCAGAGTTCAGGAAGCGAGGGTAGGAGTCTCTGTGCATGAGCGTGTAGATCTGGAGCTGCGCATCGTCGAAGGTGTGCGAGGACGGCTCCTGCATCTTGCGGTTGATGACCTCCCGCACCCGCGAGTCCAGGCTCACCTGGGTGGCAGGGAGAGAAATGGGGGGGGGGTTGAGGGATCCCCCACGAGAAAACCCCAGTCCCAGCACCCACCCCTGCGCAGGCTCTCACGGGAAATTGGGTATCAACACGGCACTGTGGCCAGATGCGGGGAGACCACAGCGTGTTCCACCCCGGAGTATATGTGCACCGGAGCCAGGGTGTTTTGGAGAGAGCTGCGGAGAGGTCTCCGGGTCCTCCCTGTTTCCCCTTGCTGGGCAGAGGGAGGTGCGATGGGGTGCTCCCCCCCTGGGTGCCCCCACTTTGGGGGGATGCGCTGAGCTGGGATGCAGCATCTCCTCGGCCCGCTGGTGCCCTCGTGAGGTTTTGGCCCCACAGCACAACCCGGCCCGTGGTCCTGCTGCCGGCCACTTCCCAGGGTGGTTTTGGGGGGGCTGGGGATGGCCTCCCCTCCACCGTCCACAAGCATGAAGCAAACCCGTTACCCTGCCAAACTCACCCCCAACCACCCACCCCATCCTCAAATACCCACCCCATCCCCAAATTGCTGCAGGGCTGCAGCTGGGACAGAGCTGCCTCCCTAAAAAAACATTTCCCCCCCACCCCCCATTTTAGCCTGAGCCACCCCCCAGGCTTTCTGCCCCATACCTCCTTGGGCGAGAGGATGGAGATGTAGTCCTCGTAGATCATCCTGGCCTTCTCGTCGATGGTGTGCTTGTTGCACTCGTTTTTGAGCTCCTCGCACGCTAGCCAGAAGAGCATGTTCTCCTCGCTGTACTCAGTCCGCAAGAACTCCCGAAAGACATTGCGACCCGCCGGGCTCTTCATCAGCTTGTCGAAGGACTGTGCCCAGCCCCGCACCTCCTCCGGAGTGGGTTTGACGCTGCCGGATCCCGGTGGAGAAGGCAAAGGAACTGCGTTACGGTCAGCCCCGGGGGGGCTGCGGGCTCCCCGCTGCGTCATCCCTCCCCGAGCCGCTCGGCCGTGCTCATCCCTGGTCCCATCCCAGAGGGACTGTGCCCGAACGCATCCCTGGTGCTCATGCCGAGGCCATTCCTGCTCAGGCTCCGGTTATTACGGAGGCTTTGGGAGTTCGCTCACGGCATCTGTCCCGGCTCCGCTTGGCCAGGCTGGAGCGTGGGTTTGGTTTCAGCTGAATTTCCCAAACTGAGGCGTATTTTGGTGCCGGCTTTGGACAAACCCAGAAAGGAGCAAAAGCCCTTCCCTTGCAGAGCAGCAGCTCTGAGCCGACCCGAGAGAGACTGACCTTGGTTCATCATCCCTCACAGCTGGGGGAGGGAGGGAGGCTGCTCCCCAGCAAATAGCCATTACCTGCAAATAGTCACCACCTGCTAAAGCAGGGCAGGAGCAATCATTATCAGTGGCTAATTAGCATGTCTGACCCCCTAACCCTGCTGTGCCAGGCACTGCAAAGACCACCCACAGCTGGGCTGGGGGGGGGGGGGGGTCATACCCATCCCCCAGGGAGTGGGTGCTCAGTACAGGGCATCCCCAGAGCAGGGTGCTTGCAGGACGAGGCTCTGCCCTTGGGACACAGCCTGAAAGCTGCTGAGGTCCTTGCGTGCCTCAGTTTCCCTTTGCAAGGGGTCCGAGGGCCAGAATTGCAGAGTGCTGCAGCCCGTGGCTCCCGGGCTCCCCGTTTCTCCGTGGGAACCAGGGACATGCTGCTGGAAGTGGCACCGGGAACCCCCAAGTCCTGGTGCCCCGCTCCCGCTCCCCGTGTGTGCACCAGCAGGCAGGATGTCGGGCTGGGTGCCACGGAGAGTGGCAGCGGGGACCGTGACATGCTGTGCTGTGCAATGCTGGTGTCCCCCCCCCACCTGCCCCCCCCCGGCACTGCCCCTGCGCTCACCATGCTTCACAGTTTGGGATGGTCTCCAGTTTGGTCTCCCGGGACGCCCTCCATGCTCGCTCCCGGTCCTCGTTCCTAACGGGGAGATGGAAAGGTAGTCAGGGGCGTTGGGGATGCACCCAGACCCCCACCTTGACCCCCCAACTGGCCCTGGCCACCGAATCTCCTCCGTGGGCACCAGCACCACCCCCCCGCCCCGCCAAGATCCTCCCCAGCACCCTGCCCGCCCTGGCACCCGCTGTGCTGGCAGCACCCCGGCTCCCTTGTGCAATTTTTGCCATCATCGTGCAAGGGGCTTTCCTGCGCTCGGGCACTGCCGTGGCCCTGGACCCGCTCCACCGGGACGTGTGCCAGGACCAAGCCGGAGCGGCCGGGTGGCAGTAGCCGGCAGAGGTCAGTGCCGGCTCGGCCCACGGCAAAGCTGTCATGAACCGCCACGAATAAACACCAATAAATAAATAAATGGGGGCGGCTGCGGAGCCCAGGACTGCAGCCGTCGGGGCTCAGCGCCACGGTCTGCTCAGATCCCGTGCCTGGTTATCCCGGTCTCCAGCCGGTGATGGCCCCAGCTCGCCAAGGAAGCCGGTGGCTGGGATAGATGGAGAAAAGCGAAGCGCCGGACCCTGCACCCCCCGGGACAACCCAGCACCGGTCCAGCCCAGAGGCCGAGCGTGGGATGGAGGTGCCAGGGCTTGGGGGTGCCGGCATCCCCTGTGTGTCCCCCCATCCTTCACCCCCAGGGGTGCCGGTGGTGCAAGGGGAGAGCGGCCTCCAGCCAACTTCCCTCGAATTTCGGTGCCCAGCACTGACCGCAGCGCTTCCTGCTTGCGACACCGTCCCTCGCCGCTCGCACAAGATTAAATGTGCAAACTTCTCCCCCGGCAGCACGGGCGGCTGTGGTGGGCAAAAGCTGCAGGCACGTCCCTGCCCACGCCAGCCCCGGCGCTCGCTGCCTGGCACGCTTGAGCCCCAAAATGGTTGGCACCGGCCACTGCTTGCTCCGGGAGCGGGATATGGGAGGGATTTCTGCCCTGTCTATGCTCATGGCCTCTTGCAGAGATGGAGGAGGGACACAGGGAAGGGTCACCCTGCCCACAACCGAATGCCACCAAGCCCTGGGCAGTGCCTGGGAGGAAGATGTTCAGGGCAGGCTGGGAGGGGAGCCGATCGCCACCCTCGCTGCCTTGCAAATGCAAGAAAAAGAGACAGAATCAGGCGAGATGGGGCCCCAAGAACGCAGCGGGGGTTTGCACGGGGCCGATGCATCAGTGCTGGGGATGCGCCATGGGTTTGCACGGGGCTGATATCGGTGCTGGGGATGTATCGCGTGTTTGCACGGAGCTCAGCTCCAGGGCTTGTTGCTCCCCCAAGCTCAGCACTGTCGGTGGCTGTAAAGCCCAAAGCTGCTGCAAAGCCCGAAGCCGTCAGCAATCATCTCAGAAAGGGCCGACGCTGAGGATGGAGAAGAGCAGACGGGCTCTCCAAAATCTGGGCTATCTGAGAGTAAGGAGCTGGGGATCCTCGGAGAGGATGGAAGATGCAGCTGCAGGCAAGCAGCTGCTTATGTCCTTGGCTTTGGGCAGCACTGGGAGGCCAGGGCCGGACTCTGCTGCTCTGAGGCAGAGCTACACAGGAGGGCTCCCACGGACGAGGGGGGGTCCACCTCGGGCAGCACACTGCAGCTGCGAGAAGGCAGCGTGATGCTGGGCAAGGAAACCTAGCTCTCCTCCTGACCTGACCTGCCTGAAACAGGCAGCAAAATCCTGTCTGCACAGTGCTGCACCCAGGGGTCCTGCTGCCCAGCCTCGTCACCCTGCCCGGGCACAGCCGGGTGCCCTGGGAGGGTGGGCTGGGGAGGCAGAGGTTGGGCAGCTCGGCTAAGCGCTAAGAGAGGGGTTCCCGGTGCTGCTTTCTGCTCTATATATTTTAAAAGATTTGGCCGACGGGCAGGAGTCACGGTGCAGCGAGGCGAGGCTCGGGCTCACCAGGCTCCGCGTCAGGGGGAGAGCAACACGCCGCAGCACCACCGATGCCCATCTGCTCCAAAACACCATTTACACCTTTTCTAACCACAGCACCCAATTCGCTCTCAATTCCCAACCCAAGCACACAAGCGGCCCGGAGGCTCGGCTCGGTGAGCGGGACTGGCTCCATCCCAGCCGCCCTCCCGCACCCACTGCCTGGCGGGCACCGCGAGCTGCACCAAAGGGCTGCAGAGCACCCAGGGGTGGGGGCTGCTGCGGGACCCCATCTCCCTCGGGAACCCCATCTGCCTGCTCTGGCAGCAGCCGTATCCAAGTGCTTGGTGCCGCACAAAGCACGGAGCGACCCAGCAACACGCGGGCGACCATCGCGTCTCCCCTGCTTATGGGACCCTTGAATATGAAACGACGATATTGGGCGGGTGATGCTCGCCGCCCTGCGGGACCCTCGGGCCGGGGCGGGTGGTGGGACGTACCACGAGCAACTGCAGCAGCAGCACCAGCAGAAGCAGCAGGCGTTGGGGCGGTGGTTGCTGGCGGGTTGCACCGTTGTCGGAGAAGTCTCATGCCGGGACATCGGAAGGGGTGTCTCTGCGGACGCGGGTCCTGCGTACTGAAAGGCAGGAGGGCAGGGAGCGGGTGAGCGAACGATTATCTCCCACCACACGCAAGCAGCCCCAGGGAAACGAGGGACCCCCCGTGCAGTGACTCGCTGGGATTTAGTTTTGGCTCCCATTTGCCATCCCGGCCACCGGCCAGCCTCGAGCTGGTCATCACCTCACCTGCGTCCCAGCCTCATACACGGTGGACGGGGTTGGGTCGTGCTTCGGGGGCTCTTCTGCTGCTCTCCGCTCCTCCCAGTCCACGGGTGAGCCGTGCCGCCAAGACCCCCCGGCTAATGTCCCTGCCGCCTCCTGGACGGAGCCTGCGGGGAGGGAGAGGAGCGGTACTCATGTTACCTTCGCAGAGGGACCCCCCCCCCGGCTTTGAGCGGCTCGGGGAGGGGGCTGCTCCATGCTGGGGAAAGCCCTTTTGCAGGTGGCAAGCTGTGGCATGGCAGGCAGACAGAAAAGCGTGCAAGAATAGGAAGTGAGAAGGAAAGGAGGAGGGGAAACACGGCTGCAGAGGCTCTGCCAGCCCCACGCTTCGCCCAGGACCCCCCCTTCCCACGCTTTGGCAGTGCTACCGAGCCCCACAGACACCAGCGGGGCCGGGCAGGTTGTGGGGGTCAGTGCCGGCCTCGTGCACCCCCGGCCGTACCCCGTGCCGTGGGGAAGCGAAGCCGGACCCCCCCTGGTGTGTTCAGAGCTGGGATGGGGAAGTCAGACCCGCTCCACGGCATCATGTGAGTGGAAGGAAACGGGGTGTGTGTGTGGGGCGGGGGGGGGTAGTTTTCACAGCTCCCAGCACTAAACCAAAACTCGCCCCATGCCAAGCGTTGGCCAAGTCCGGCGCTCTGCACCGTTGCTGCAGAATAATTCCCCTGTGCCCGCAGGCCTGCCTGTCCCTGCCTGCCTGCACTGCCGGCCCAGCCTGGAGCAGGGATGCTCCTGGGCAGAAGCGGTGCTGGGTGCTGAGCACCCACCTCCATGCAGGTGGTGGTAAGGATGCGGTCACAGCCGGCTCTGCCTCCCTGTGCCCCTCTGAGGGTGGTGGGCAGCAATCATGGTCCTTCTTCTGCCAGAAGGAAGGAACGGGAGAGGGGGGCAGCGGGCAGGGAGAGCCCCCGGCCGCCTCGACCCCAGCATCCCTGTCTCGAGCTGCCCCAGGTCTCATCAATTCCCCAGCATCGCCATCACCTGGCAGCGCTTCCCATCAGCTCCTCGCCTGGGCCCTTGCAAACCCTCCCGCCGGCTCCCATCGCTCCCGCAGGAACGAAAAAGGAGAGAGTCTGTGTTTCGCTCCCAATTGTCCCTATTTATAGCTCCCAGTGCTGGCAGGACAGCTGTGACCTTGTCACCCGGCTTGGCAGCAGGCTCAGCTCCCTCTCGCACCGCGCTGCCCTCAGGTCCATTTAACCCCCCACTTTTTTCCTTTTCCTTTGCTTTCCCTGGCCCGACCATCTTCTCCTCCCGGCACCCGCTCTTCTCCCTGCCCACCCAGGGTGACATCCCGCTTCCGAGCCCGCTCACCCCACGGTGCCCAGTGCTGCTGGGGGGGCTGCAGCCCCACAGTGGTGCGGGGGTAGCCAGGCTCAGGGCACGGCTCCCAGCGGGGCCACAGCACTAATTACAGCAACCGGTGACGAGGTTGTGGGAAACGGGGCAAGCACGAGGAAAACCCGAAGGCTGGGAAAACCCTGCTTCCTCCCAGCCCACCCCAAAGCAAAGGCAGCCCTGGCTCTGCCATGGCCCTGGGATGTCGAGCGGGCGAGGGACAGGGACATGGGGACAGTGCGTGGCATTGCTCCAGGGGGACTTCCAGGCATTTTGCTTCTGCAGCTGGCGCTCCACCTTGGCCAGAGCAGACCCGCAAGCGGCTGAGCCAAAACACCCCGGAGAGGCCGTGGGATGGAGCGGCATCCCCCAGCAAGGAGCATCCCCTCCCCATGTCCATGGGGTGCTCTCAGCACCCGGCCAGATGCAGGATCGGCTCGCTGCTCATCCCGGGTGCTGTGGCACCCACCTCAGCTGCGTGGGCTGCGCCAAGGGGGCCGGGGAAGAGAAGGGAGGCGTGGGGCTGCGAAGGCCCCCCCCCCGGCTCACGGCACCGAAAGGCAACGCCGGCGCGCTCCGGATTGGCGCTGAAGGGCGATGCCATCGCGCTCTGGATTTGCAGGGCCGGTTTCCCAGCCCCATGCACCCCTAAACACCCCCGTAGCCCCCCAGCCCACCGCGCTGGCGGGGGGGCCGCGTGCCGCGGGGCCGTTTCCGTCTGCGCCGGGGCTGGCGGATAAGGAAGTGCCGGCGGTCGGTGGAAGCCTATGAGCGCCGGAGAGAAGGCGAGGGCGCGCGCGTGAGGCTGTGAAAAGAGGAAGGATGACAAAAAGGGGACGTTTCCCCAGCGGAGAGAAGAAACGCCCCAAAAGTTGCCCTCGCCCCAACCCTGGGAGCTCCGGGAGCCCCCCAGGAGCTTTTGCCATCATCGCCTGGTGCCTGCGGCACCCGGGCTGGGAGTCCCCATGTGCTGGGCTTCCCCGGGACCGCGCCAGCTCACGCGGCCGTGACGTCCCTGCCGAGCCTGGCACCGCCCCGTCCTCTCCCCAAACGGGAGAGGGGGGACCCCCCACGCAACCGGACAAGATGAGTGCTCCCTAAAATGACTTTCGAAGGGAAACCTCCCCTTCCACCTGGCTGCTCCTTGTGCTGGGGCGCTGGGTCAGCTCGATCCCACGCAGCCGCGCGCGAAGCGCCCTGTGCCCGGCTTAACCCCAGCCAAAGCAGTCACCAAAACAGCCCCGTGCCAGCTGCGGTGGGAGCCGTGGCATCGGGGTGCCCACATGGGCAAAACCCAAGGCGATGCTAAATACTGGCCACGGGAATGACACCGCTCCATGCACCCAACTTGCCCCCAGTGCCCCGGCCGGGGACGATGCCCTGAGCGCCGTGGCATCCCCCTCCGGCCACCCCCGCCTCTGCAAAGCAGGGCACAAACCAGTGCCCACCCCCGGCGCAGCCTGCGCCGAGGCCCCGGCGTGCCCACCCGACCCCGTGCCGTGGCTGCTGGGAGGACCCGGGGGGGACCCAGCAGCGGTGTGTCCGTACCTGCAGCCTGGCCATCGCGCTGCGGCGGTGGGTGCCAGCCAGGGTGACCCCGGCCGGCTCAGGGGGTGCGCGGCATCGCCGGAACCGCCGGGTCTGAGGGCAGGGAGATGGGAGAGAAAAGAAGAGAGAAAGAGAAAAGAAAAGCGGCCGAACACATCCTCTCACAGGAAAGGGAGTGGTAAGGGAAGTGGCAAACTCAACCGAAGAGTTCAGACCTTTTTTGGGAAAGCCCCGGCAGGGCCCGGCTGCTCTCCTCGCTGCTCCACCGCGGGGCCAGCCGCCCCGACGGGGCAGGAGCGGGACAGAGCGAGTCCCGCCGGTGGCTGAGCCAGGTCATCCTCCCGATTCCCACCCCTCGGCCGGATCCAGCGGCTGCCGCAGGCACGAGGGCAGCTGAGCTGGGGCTCCCCGACCAGGACTGGCACTGACCCCCCCATGCCAGCTGCAGCCAGGCATCTCGGAGATAGCCCGGGCACGCCGGCACTGGAACAACCCCACGGCCAAGGAATCGGCTTTGCCGAGGACTGACGGGCAGGATACGTCCCCAGGGTGGGCACGGGCCGGTTCCTGGTACCCAGCTGAAGCTGCTTGGAAGCGAGGGTGCTTTCCACCACACCGTGCCCCAGGCGTCCCTGGGGCTCCGGTGCTGCCCGTGGGGTGAGGATGCCGGCTCGGCAGCGAGGTGGGCAATGAGGGAAGGGGGCCGGTGGCCGAGGGTGGGCTGAGTCAGAGCCTCCCGCGGTGCCTCCCGGCAGCATCGTCCCTGCCATGCAGGGATGTGCCAGTCTGCCTGCCGTGCAGAGCGAAGCACCGGCTCCCTCGGCCAAGAGTGACTCACAAACAAAGTTGGTCGGTTTTTTTCTTCTTGAGAAAAAAAAAAAGAGAGAGAGAGAGAGAGAAATCAGACGACCAACCTCTGTTTCCTTGATTTAATGTGCCCTCGGCACCGCTGCGGGCAGAGGGGGGCTCCGGCCCTGGCACCACACCAGCGACCGAAACTGGTTTGTGGTCTCTGCCAGCGGCTGCCCCTCGCTCGCACGGGCTCGCCGCAGGTGGAAAAGGGGAGAAAAGGGGAAAAAGAGGGAGGGGGGGATGCTGACACCCCCTGCGTGCTCCCATGGGGCCGCGGGGCTGGGCCAGGCGCCCGGTTGTGGCACGTGCCCGTTATCAGCCCGGCCCAGCATCTCACTCGGCGCAGCCGCTTCCCTCGCCTTCCCGGGGGATGCCGAGCTGTTATCTCCTCTCTTTCCAACAGCGCGTACCCCGGCACCCAAAAACCAACGCGGTCACACCGCCGCCGTCCTCAACTCCACCCCGTCCAGATGGAAACCCCCCCATCACCCAAAAATCACCCTCCGCTTCGGCAGCTCCTTTTTCTGCCAACACCCACCCCGCCATCGCTGCTGTCCTCACGGGCGCTCAGTGGGGCTCTGTTTCTCTAGTCACCTGAACCTCATTTATTTTCCAGATGGTTTTCCAGGATTCTCTTTGCCGCTGCCGGGCAGGGCCAGCTCCGAGAGCTGGAGGCTGCCAGGATGCAGCCACGCTCCCACGGAGGACCCCCCAGCACCCCCAGCTCGCTGGCCGTGGGGCACCCACCGACACGGAGGATATTTTTATTCTCTGGCCACCTCCAGTCACGGTATGAGCTCTCCACCCCAGGAGAGACCTTCCCTTCGTATTTTATGGGTCAAAACCTGGAGGGCAGCTTTGCTGCTCATCACAGACCCCCGCGGGGATTGCTCAGCCGGGGGCGATGCACAAATCCCCCCGGTGCCGGCGAAGACACCATCCCCGGCCAAGCTGCCGGCACGGCTGAGCCCCCCCGCTACACACCAGCGATGCCTTGGTGGGGAGCAGCACCGGATCGGGCCCCTCTCCGTGCCTCGGAGGAGCTGGAAAACACCCGTCGCCTGCGAGACCGGCCATGCTGGATCAGTACGAGCAGATCTTGGCTGCCCCGGCTACCTGCTGCTGGATTCTCTAGTGTCTAATAAGGGTTCAGCCCAGCCTGCAGCTTCCCCGCCTCCTCCCTGCCTTTCTCCCGGGAGGGACCCAGCACCTCCGACCTCTGCCAAATTTGGCTGAAACCGGCCACTGAGCGCAACCAGACACGAGCCAGCCCCGCGGGCGGCCCGGGGAGGTGATGGGGGGGCCGGCACCCCGCGGGCCCCCCTCTGCCAGGGTTACCCCATGGGCAGGCACCGTCACCGAGCCCCACAGCTGCCGGCCGCCCCCGCAGCCTGCCCCAGCCACCTGCCAGCGGCACAGGAAGTTTTGGGAGCTATTTTTAGACCCAGCTTTCCCCCCCCTCTCCACCCCGCTTTAGCAATCTATTAAAAAAAGACTAAAGAGGCGAGGCTCAAGCCTCCCGACTCTGCGAGGACAGGGTTGGGCTAACCCCGATACTACCGGCATCGAGGTGCCAGCGGTCCCGGGCACCGGCCGGGTCGGGATCCCCGGGTCGTGCCAGGACGAGGGGGTGGCGATGCTCACATGGCCACGTCCCCGCCGAGCGCGTGTTGCTGATAACGCCAGCAGATGTGCCCGCGCACGTGGCGGAGGCGGCGGTGAGCGGATGCCTTTGGGGGAGTTCCTTTGCCCGGCCGTGATTTTTCTGCCATCCCTCGAGACTGGAAAAGCAGGTCCTGGCGATGGGAACCAGGAGATACCACAGCGTGTCCCAACATCTCCCCGGTCCTTCACACCGTGAGGGCCGACAGCCCCGTGGGCACCTCTCCTGCCAGTATGAGGGTGATGCCGGGGTCCTTCTCCGGACCAGCCGTATCCTCTGCTCCCTGCCCCTCTCCTCGACTGTAGCCGGGGTCTATTTCTGCACCGAGCATCCTCCGAGCCAAATCCCACCACGAGCCTTCCCGAAAGGACCACATGAACCTCTCCAGCACCTGCTGGAAAGAGGTGAGCGGACCTGCGGCTCTGTCCTGGCACGGCCACCGCGGCCGAGACGGCCACCGCAGGCTGCTGGGTGGCACGATGGGTGCAGCATTGCCGGCACCCGCCCCTCCGGCCCCGGCTCTTGCACTGAAATGGAGTTAATAGTTTCATAGCGTAAAAATAGCACCCACGACAATCAGCCGGGGGATTTAATAAGGCAAGCACTGACAATTATGTTTCTATTAGTAGAGGTATCGCGGCGTTTTTAAGGCGTTTGGTAATGATCTATGTGAAAGGACAAGAAAGATCACGGTAATCGATACTCAGCAGGGGCTACACCACACGGACGGAGCCCAGCGGCTGACGGAAGGGAAGAGGAAAAGGAGGGATAGGGCATCAGCATGGCCAGGGTAAGAGCTGAGCCGGGTGGGTGGCAGGGTGCTCCTTGTCCACGGGGTGCTTCCAGCACAGGACCCGCTCATCCCCATCCCAGCACATGCCAGTGCAGGCAGCACCGAGTCCCCCCAGGGACCACGGGGGGCAGAGGAGGGGGCATTAGTGGTAATTTGGGGGATAGGGATGCTAGGAGGATCCGAGGAATTGCCCTTTCTGAGGAAATGAGGAACCAGACAGAGAATCAAGCCAGGAATGGGATGAAAAGGAGGGACCCTGCATCACAGGGAAATGCTGGATCAAAGGGGTCGCTTACCGCGGCTCCGAGCGCTCCCCGACGTGGCTGACGGGCGATTTTTCTCCCCAGCCTCGGCACGAGACCAAACCCCGCCGGCTGCATCCGGAGACCCGCACCAGCACGGGAACCGCCAGCCGGGCACAGGGAGGAGATTTGGGAGCCTGCACCGGCGCAGGCGGGAGGTGGGTCCAGCTGCGCCGAGGACAGGTCTGGCCCTGCTCTCCAGCCACGCTCCCTGCCCAAAACGTGGCCCCGCGTGGCATTGATGTGGTCAGGGCAGGGCTGAGCCTGGCAGCCGGCTCAACCAGCGGTGGGACCGGCCGGGCTGGGGTTACACCAGCACGATGGCTGGGGACAAGGGGGACCACCCCCAAATGCTGCACCCTGGGGATATTTGCCCACAGCTTTTTATTCACCCGGGCAGCTGTGGGCCCCACTGCCTGCACGCTGCCAGTCCTGACAGATGTTTTTCGAGGTCTGGCTTCAGGCAGATGTCACATCTCGCTGGTGAGCGCCCAGGGCTGGGATGTCCCCCCGGCTTCAGACCCAGTGCCACCACGGGTCCCTGGACCAGAGCTTGCAGAGGTGAGCTGTTGCTTGTACCAGTAAGAAAACTTCCTCCCACATCAGACTTTGGTCCTATGTTAAGACAGTGACACACTGCAGAAGGAGTTCCCCAGGAGATTGTCCTGCAGGCAAATACCCAGGGCAAGGGGGATTTGGTGACACAACGCCCTTTCCCAGCTCCGGAGCATCCCAAGGGACATAGGTGATCCCTGTGCTGTCACCGCAGCCTCACGGGCGCCGGGGCAGCAGTGATGCTCTGCCCTGCCCCAGCCATGACAAGCAACAGAGAGCTCTGCGAGCAACTCGTGTCCTCGGAGACCGGCCGTGCTGGTTATTTAAAACCCGACCAAAGGGGAAGAAAGACGGTGGGGTTTGGCTCAGCCATCCCTGGAGAGGAGCTGGCAGCGGGGGGAGGAAGGAAACGCTGTCACCCTGCGTGGCCCCTGTGCCACAGAGGTGGCCCCCAGCCCCAGGACAGTGCCAGTCAGCCACAGCCGCTGCATCCCGCTCCATCCCGCTCCGGCCGGGCACGCTGCTGCCCAGACAGGGCTGTGGGAGATGGCCGGGGCGGCAGGAGCCTGGCCATGGATGGATGCCCATCACAGGCATTCTGGGCTCAGATCGTGGTCGTGGGCCTCGCTGGGGATCTCAGCGAGAACCCCGATGTGACAGGCTGCGGTGATGCCCTTTGCCGAGCCCCCGGGATGCTGCAGGGCTCGGCTGCACCATCGGAGGACACAGGAGCTTGCCTGCCACCACTGTCACGGCAATACGTTTCCCTGGCTCTAAATCCCCTTTGCGAGCTCTCTCCTCGTGGTGAAACCCACACCAGGCTTGCAGGCAGCATCTTTCCTTGTTTTTTCTTGTTTTCCAAGGCTAGCTTGAAGATCTCCCTTCCTTTTCCGGGGTTCCTGCCCGCTAATGCCAATATGTACCTGTTTGCTCTTCTCCTGCCCTTTGCACTGAAACGCTGCTTGGGCATTTGCCTTCTGTCAGAGGAAACTACTTAAGTTAACCCTGGGTGGGTTCATGCCTGCAGGAGGGGGAGCAATTGGAAAACCCAAACCCTTAACCCCAAACCCTTTTGCTGGCTCCCTGACCCCCTCAATACTGAACGAGCAGTAAATCCAGCTCCCGGAGCAGGCTGCCAGTGCACCCACAGCCTGTTCCCTGCACCCAGAGACACGGCCATGCATGGGGATGTTGGGGGCTCCGCTCTCCCTGTGCCCGTTGCTGTCCCGGAGCCTCCGTGGCCTTTCTGCCTCCGGAGCGGGCAAGTGCTGACAAGCAAGTCTGGAGCGTGGCAAAGCTGGGCCCCCAAACCCAGCGGATCTTCACAGTCTGAGCAAAGAGCCCTCAAAAGGTCAACTGAGGCTGTTTCCCAAGCGGTTAGAGAACTGGAAGGGCAGCTTGTTATAAAACTCTACCATGCATTTTCCTGCTGTCAGGAAACCCCCTTTTTTCCATGTCTAAGATGAATGTTAAAGCTGAACCCCAAAGGACTTTGTTGTTGCTTGCTGCTCCACCCTCCCCCCGGTTAAATCTCTGCTTCCACAAAACGGCCAAAAGCAGGAGGTTTTGCGGGACGGGTGAGTGGCAGAGTGCTCCCACCTCTCCCGGTAAACTCATCTGGGACAGCCAAGGTCCCACGGACCCGGAGGAGCCGATGGGGTGGGCTGCAGCATCACCCTCCGTGCCCATCCCAGTGGCCAGGGAGGGGGGAAGTCACAGGCGGGAGGTCTCTGCCACCAGTCCCTGCCAAAGAAGGAACCCAGTGGATTTCCAGCCCAAAATAATAGAAATAAAATAATTCTCTGTGCTCCCAGAGAGCGCTTTCGCAGAAGGGCGAAGGGTCGATCAAAACTCAGGGGTTGCTGCTTTGTTTTACACAGCGCTCTGGATCCAGCAAGAGCCAGGATTTTGCCTTCACTATAGTTTTACTCCCAAGCCACCCGTTCCCGCATCCCCAGGTCCCATGCAGCACCCGGCCAGGGGACGGACTCACCCCGCAACTTTTGGACTGGCACGGCCACGCCTCACCCCCAGCAAGGCACTGAGCCGGCAGCTCCTGCAGCCCATGCACAGCTGGATTTAAGGCATCCAATCCCTGCAAAAAGTTATGGGTGTCCCGAAACCCGTGGGTGCGGTGGGGAGAGCCGGCCAGTGGAGTTATTTGCCGCAAGCAACGCTGCGGCTCAATGCTACCGTTGCATGGCCGCGGCAATACGGATTCAGGACTTTCTGCAGGTCACCCTCCCTGTGCTGCGTGGGGCAAGCTGTGGCAGAGCAGCTGGGGAAAGAAAAGGGCTGGCCAAGCCCAGTACTGATGGAAACGAGCTGGAGGAAGCTCACGCAGTGCTGGGTGCAGGATGGTATGAAAAGGGAGATGCTTGTGGGGCTGGATGCCCATTCCCTGAGCCAGCTGGAGCAGGGGCGGTGGTGGCCACCGCAGAGCAGCTTCCCAGTCTGCGACAGGGCTGCTGGAGTCCTTGTGAGCCAGCGAGTTCAGTTTCTTCCCCTCTTACACCACAGAAGATATCGGACGCTCTTCCCCCACCCTGTCCCCTCCACGGGTGAAAACTATGTTGTAACACATTGGGGCATGAAAATAACTAGTGCTAAAGTCCAGTACCTTTTCTTCCCCCCAAATTAAGAGGTAGCTATGAAATAATGTATATAAACAACTGGCTTAGATCCACCCTGCTCTGAAAAGCTTTTGTAATGGAAATGCATAGAGAGATGTGCAGAGACGAATAAGGAACTGAGTAATAGGAAGTCTCGGCGAAGGCCGTGGGCACCGGCTCACCCGGAAGCCGCTGTTATTCCAGGCAAGAGCCCGAAGCACCGAACCCCGAGAGCGCGTGGCACAGTGGCACAAAGGCGGCGATGCCCGCCGGCCTCCCTCTGCCGTGGCTGCTCTGCTTTTGGGGTGCTCGGGCATGGCCAGGGGGTTGGTACAAGAAACCAGCCTGAGGAGCAGGAGGAGCTGGAAGGGAAAGGCAGGGCACCCCGCGGGATGGCTAAGGAGCGGCGCCGGCACCGAGCGTGGCTCTTAACCTCCTCTTGAGCTGACTTTCCAAAATAATTTTATCCAGAGGATAAAAATTTGGAAAAAAAAGAGGAAAAGCCACGGCAGGTTGAGCTCATGCTCTGCAGAGGTCGAGGAGCGGCGCAGCGGCCGCTTTGCCACTCCGGACCTGTTGCTCGCAGGGAAGAGCCCTGAGCCCTGAGCTCACCCACCTCCTTTGCACGAGCCCAGCTGAAACTCAAGATGCTGTAGCCCAAGTTCAGCCTAAAAGTGAGACTACAACCAAAGATAAGCAAAGACGGGAGAGGATGCACTTTGGCAGGCGGCAGAGATGTGCTGCTCCCGCACCTCAGGCAGACTCAGCATTAATTACTCTGCCAAGGTATTTTTCTCCCTTACCCTCTCTGGGTTTGAGTTGCATTATCTGATTATCTGCCTTCAGTTCATTTTTTTTTTAATAACAATACCAAAATGGGCACCCGCACCCTGATTGAGATATATTCGTGTCACTAAATTCCTGCTTCTCCACTATAATCTTATGAGGTGGAGTTTGTTTAATTGCTGAAGAACACGACTGTATTTTGATTAGCGGCTTGAGTCATTTGTGGGGAAGGGCTGACGCGGAGGAGCTAAAATCCTTGTAGGGAAATCTGATGTGGCGCTCTCCCTTGGGAGATATTCTGAAATATGTGCCCACTGGGGCGACCCGTTTTCCCAAAGAAACAGATACCCGCCAGGCCAGCAAACGCCACGAGCTCCGCTCATCCAGCATGACACAGGACGAGCGTCTCTATCGACGGGGATGGTGGAGACGCATCCAGAGGGGAATGAACTCCCCTCGCAGCAGGGAAATCCCTCCCACTCACTTAACACTTTTTGTTTAGTTTCTTAAATAAGGCCATGGATCTGCGCCAGAGCAGCCTCATCGAAGCGGCGGGGAGAGGGAGGTTCCCGGGGGAACCTCTCTGTGCCCAGAGACGCACCGTGATCCACACGCAGAGCAGCTCCGACAGCCGCGCCTGGCCCTCTCCATCCCTCGGCCGCGGGGACGCGACGCCGAGTCGCGGCATCCCACGACGCTGCCCACACGATGGGATCGTGTTGGGCGACGGTCGGATGTCACATCCCTACGGGGGAAAGCCGCGTCCCAGACACCATCCAGCCAAGTCCCTCTGCCCAACATTTTGGCCATGCCGCTGCTGGAGGACCCGTCGGGGACCGGAGCCCGCCGTCGCCCTGACCTCAGCCAACCTCCCCGAACCTCGGTGCTTCCCTCTGCCCCGGCCGGCCGGGTCAGGGCTCCCGACGGCTACTGCTCTGCGTGATGAGGCATGGCACCCCTCTGCATCAGGGGCACAGGGAGCTGCACAGGGAGGGAGCCTGCTTGGCCGAGCCAGTGCGTGGATGCTCCAGCACCACCCTGGCACCCACCTGTGGGTGCAGGGAGGGCCGGGGCAGCCCTGGGCCGGGGAGGGGGGGAGATCCTCCCTGCAAGCTCCCCCCCCGGGCCGGGCAAACCCCGGTGCAGCCGGCCCTGCGGCTGGAGGGTGCCCCCCTCCTTCCTCCTCCATCCTCCTTCTCCTCGCAGGAGCCCTGCCCTCCCCCGGGGTGATGCGGCGGGGAGGGCCCCCTCCCTGCTCGCTGCTCGGGGTCCCCCCAACCCCGCGGGTCCCCACGGAGCATCCCGCTGCCCTCCACCCCCCCACACCCCCCCCAGCCCTCGCACATGGGGCCGGTGACAGGCAGCAGCCGGACAGACAGACAGACACACACACAGCCCGACCTCGCCATCAACCCCGGCGCTCCGCGGTGCTCGGTGCGTGGCCGGGAAGGGGAGGGAGTGGGGGGGGGAACGTGTAAAAGGGAGGATGCCTGGGGCGGGGGGCACACGCAGAGGGGAGCGTGCAAAGGGGGGGGAGAGGGGACACACACACACACACGACACAACGTGCAAAGCGGGGTCCACCCGGGGCAAGCGGGGTCCCCCCGCAGCCCTCGGGGAGGCAGCCTGGGTTGGGTACCGGGTGAGGGAGGGGGCGATGGGCCCGTGTGTCCCCGTCGTCGTGGTCCCCCCCCCCCTCCAGCCAACCCGCCCCGCCCCGTGGCATCCCACGGGCGGCGGCGGCGGCCCCGGGCCGGGGCGCGGGGTACTCACGGGTCGGGCATCCGCGCTGCTGCCGCCGTCCGCGGCCGCCGGTGCCCCCCCCCCCCTCCCTCCGCGGCCGCCGCCTCTGCGCTGCCTCCGGGCTCGGCACCGGAGGGAGAAGGAGAGGCAGCGGGAGCGGAGCGGAGAGGAGCGGCTGCACTGCGCACGCGTCCCCCGGCCCCTGCGATTGACTTCCTAAAGCAATTGCAGCTTTGGCACTTCCTCACGTCAAAACACACACACACACACACACGCACACCCAGCACCGGCACCCAGTATGGGCACCCAGCACCGGTACTTACTGCACGCACCCGGCACTGGAATCATGCACCCAGTGCTGGCACCCTGCGCCCAATACTGGCATCCAGTACCAGCAACATGTAACCCGGTACTGGCAACCTGCACCAGCGCCATGCACCCAGTACTGGCACCCAGTACCAGCGCTATGCACCCAGTACTGCCATGCCGCACCAGCACCAGCCACCCAATACTGGCATCCAGTACTGGCACCCTGAACCAGCACCATGCACCCAGTACTGGCACCCTGCACCAGCACCATGCACCCAGTACTGGCACCCTGCACCAGCGCTATGCACCCAGTACTGGCATCCAGTACTGGCACCATGCATCAGCATCATGCTCCCAATACTGGCATCCAGTACCAGCACTATGCACCCAGTACTGGCACGCTGCACCAGCACCAGCCGTCCAATACTGGCATCCAGTACTGGCACCACGCGCTCAGCACCTACTGCATGCACCTTGCACCAGCACCATGCACCCAATACTGGCATCCAGTACTGGCACCCTGAACCAGCACCATGCACCCAGTACTGGCACCCTGCACCAGCACTATGCACCCAGTACTGGCATCCAGTACTGGCACCATGCATCAGCATCATGCTCCCAATACTGGCATCCAGTACCAGCACTATGCACCCAGTACTGGCACGCTGCACCAGCACCAGCCGTCCAATACTGGCATCCAGTACTGGCACCATGCGCTCAGCACCTACTGCATGCACCTTGCACCAGCACCATGCACCCAATACTGGCATCCAGTACCAGCACTATGCACCCAGTATTGACACGCCGCACCAGCACCAGCTATCCAATACTGGCATCCAGTACCAGCACTATGCACCCAGTATTGGCACCCAGTACCCAATACTGGCATCCTGCATCAGCACCCAGTACTGGCACTATGCACCGGCACTGGAGGTCCCCTCTGCCCCTGCGGGGTCCTTGCCCATCCCCAGAGTGTGGGGCAAGGCTGCCTGTGGATTTGCCCCCGGGACTGCTTGCCAGCTAAGGGTCCCTTCCAAGGAGCGGCTTTCCCTAAATCAGTGGTTTCTCTGCTTGCTTTTTTTTTTTTCAAAAGGGGGGATTATGCATCGCTAAAAATAAAGGGTGATAAAACTTTGGGAGAGAAAGGAGGCATAAAAATTTCATGATCTTGCCAGCCAGGGAAATTATCCCACTTTATTATTTAAAACCTCATTAAAACCCATTTCCCTGGGAGAGACAATGATCAAACCACTGTCTATTTCAATCCTCGAGACGTTCACTCTGCTACATTGGGAATGTGTTTAAAATAGGCCCCTATGTGTGACAGCTCAGCTGAAAACACCAACCCCGACCCCCTGCCCATGTGAGCAGCATCTCCAAGCTGATCCAGGCGGCATCACACGGCACCCCCTGCGCCTCCCGCCATTTCAATCCAATACTCTGGATTTTCCTCTTTTTACCCATCCGGCTCACACCAGTGGGAGCTACAGAGCATTTGCCCAGGGAGGATCTACCTAAGGACCTTTGCGGACAAAGCAGGCTCCTTTCTCTGATTGCAACTTTTCCAAATCTTCGGAGCAGCTCCAGTGCGGAGCCAGGGCTGCCAGGCTGCTCCCTCCTGCCGTGCGACCCGGCCACCAGCCCTCCCAATTTGCTTTAGCGGTTCATTTGACTGGAAGCTCACAAATGCCCATAAAGGCTCCCACATCTTCTGGAACTGCTTTGTAGTGTGTGTTTGGGATTTTTAGAAATCCCCATGAACATTTGGGCTTGTGATTCTCGAGCCAGTCTGTCCCTTCGGATGGTGGAAAGACCACTAGTGTTTGGTTTAAAAGAAGTTACCTTGTTAAAAAGAAAGTGTGGATTGGGAGAAAATGTTTGGAGCTCCCAAATCACCTGCAAAGTAGTCTGTTCAATGAATAGCCAAACTCAGCGCAGTTTGCAGTTTGCGCTCACAGTGCCACAGCCGGGCCTAGCCTCCTCCTCTTTAAATACACACACAAGTACACACACGCAGTGGGGAGGGAAACGCATCTTTTCCAGCAATTGCAAACGCTCCGATAAATAACCAGGGACACCGCTCCAATTCAGCTTGGAGTTTGGAAAGCTGCTTCCCCCCCAGTGCCAGCCTGGGCTGTGAAGCAGGGATGGGAGCAGGAGCTCCTGGGGAGAACAGGCAGCGTCCTGCCCGCGCTCAGAGGTACCGAGAAAGGACACGGCAGCCTCCCTTAAACCGTTTCTGCGCTCAACGATGACGAGTCGGTGGCAGAGTCCCGCACCAACCTCTCCGTCTGCACCCCACGCTGTTACCGCATCCCCAGGCTCTCTCTCCCACCCAAATCCTTCCCGGCCTTTTCCCTCTCCGGCGGGTTTCCAACCCCTCTCCCCGTCCCCGGCTCCCGGCGCTGCAGTAGCGGGACCCGCCCGCAGGTGCCGCCCGACTCCGCCGGCAGCGGCTCGGCGGGGCCCCGCAGCCCCGGCTCGGTGTCCCCCCCTCGCCAGCCCCCGGCCACTCGGCCGGTGGGGAGAAGAAAGGCGTTCTGCGGGACAGAGAGCGGAGACTTTTACCGAGTGTTGCAGAGAAGCTCCAGCCCAGGTGCACTTGGGCAGCCTCCCTTTGGTACCCGATAGGCATTTCCGAAAGCTCCGGAAAGCGGAGAGCGGGGCCTTGGGTGGGTGTTTTCTCTAACTTTTCTGATGGTGTTGCTGTAAGACAGTGCTGTGTGAGCAGAGGTGACCTCTGCCTGGAGAGAATATAGCCCAAAGTAAGCACCTGCAAAGCTTATTTTCCTCCTCACAGAGAAGTCTGGTAACTCCAGGCTGGATGCTAGGACCAGGGAAGCCTCTTCTGCTGAGTACCTGAGAGGAGTCGGCCTGTGTCACGACTGAGATACAGCGAGGCTCCCGATGGGTCTGCAAAGCAGCATTTGATGGAGAAATCCTGTCAACAGTTGCTCAACACCCATCTCCAAAGCACTCCGCAGCATCAGCGTCGCTGGCGCGACAGAATGGGCTGATCCCTCCCAGGGTGTTTCCAGCTTGTGTGCTCCTCGAGAGAGGCTGGCAGGTAATGAAAGAGGATGTATGAAGGCTGCTGAGATGTTTTGCTTTAGAAAAGCCTCTTTCTCCCACCAGCTACCTGGGCCTTTTAAAGCTTTCTAAGCAGCGGAGGGTAGTTTGACTGGAGTGACCAGAAAAAGATGACCAGAAAAGATGCACCTGGGCCTGGAGCTCGGAGGAAACAACAGTACTTGAGCTACTACAGCCCAAGTGGGAGTTACAGGAGAAGCAACTCAGCTGTCACCACTCAGGAAGCGCTTGTCAGAGCTGAGATTGTAAAGGTCATGTTCATCCTGTCCCTGAATATGCATCTCCTGTCTGACGAGGGCAGCCCGAGGACGCAGCGAGGTGATGCTCACCTCACAGGCCGTGGGTGCAAGGAGCTGGCACGTGTGGGTGCGGGAGGCAGAGCTGCCCTGGAGACCAACCCTGCTCCGGGGCGTAAATCCACGCTGTGTGTCTCAGTCGCAGAGCTGTCTCTGCAGAATACCTGGTTTGGGCTCTGCAGTCCCATCACAGCTAAATTATTGCCTTTTGAGAAATACCTGTGCACCCTTTATAGCCTTTTTTTGCTCTTTTAAGGCTCCAGAGCTTCCTGAGGAATGTCAGAGCCGCATTTCCCATACTGATCTCTACCTTAGCTATCAGGTGTGCTACAAACCCACGTATCTCCATGGCTCCCCGTGACTGCTCACATGCTGACTTAAGAGTCATTCTGGTTGGGGTCAGGCTTTTCCCACAGGAGCCTGAAGTGTAAAGATTGTCTCTCGAGCTTGAAGATAAAGCAACAACTTGAAGTTCTGGAGTGTGGCTCTCCGCAGGTTGTAGAGCAAAGTTTAAAAGGGAATTTTGCACTACCAGGAGCAACACAACTATAAATTCTATCACATTTAGAGGGAAAAGGGTCGGTTATTTTGATTTCCTAATGTAACAGAGCTTATGCAATCACATTGTATATCAGTGCACTCATATTCTTCCAAATTCTTCTCTTTAAAAACTTTTTAACCCTTTGGCAGTTTTATCCAAAACTGACAGAGGTATAGAGCTCAGTTCCTGCATTTACAAACAGCTGGGTAAAGAATGACCCTGCCAGGGCTGCAACTGTGAGAAAGACCAACACATGCTGTCAGACCTTATTAGACACTAGAGAATCTGCACAGCTCCGACATTTGATTGATGCCCAAACCGTGGGAAAAGCTTCAGTCAGAGTTTGTGCCCTCTCAGGCACCCAGGTCAGTCCCTCAAGAGACGCCAGCCTGTTGAAAGCCAGACTCTGCAAATTCTGCAGCTCACAGAGCTGTTTGTTTGCTTTTTAGTGCCAAGCTGGGAGGGGGCAGGCAGGGAGAAGGAGCTTAGCAGAAGTCTTAGCCAAAAGGGCTAGTGCTGGTCCTCGAGGATAGGACTAAGAGCAGCACAGGCACTGCAGCCCCAAAGCCTACCTTTGGTATTGTAGAGATGTCCTTCTTGAAGGAATCGCTGCAAATTATCAGCTCTGCTGCCGGGTGGTACAAGCTGGCAGGACCTTGGGGGCACTAATCTGTATTACCACTACGGTTTTCATCTGAGCCTCTCAGTGATCTACAGACTTTCTCTCAAACTCTCATCACTGTTCGAGAGATGGCTGAACAGTTGTTATGAAGTATGTCAGACAGAAGTTGGAAGTGGTGACAATAATGACAAAACTGAGGTGGCTGGACTCTTCTGGCTACTTTTGGCTGAAATTAAGGTAGGCAGAGGAGATCTAGACAGCTGTGCCCTTTCCTTGATCACAAGATGGACAGTGGAAAAATTTGGACCAAATCCAGTCTGCTCCAACCTATGTCTGCTGTGATAGTTCAAAAGCAGCTCTGACTTTTGAAAATGTAGGATTTGAAAGACACTTTGGAGATCTTCCACAAGTAAAAATGAGCACGGTTTGGTCTGGTCTCTGTACAAAGGTCCACAGGCAGGTGGAAGAGCTCCTGCAGGTATGTTGGAGAACTAGTGGAAAGTCTCTGCTCTTTGGCTGCAGGGGGAAGGTGATGTAGATGATTAGAGATGGGAAGAGCATGTTTGAGGGGAAGGCTTGAGAGGTCAAGGTCAAGTGTCTATAATGAAAAGAAAATACTTTGAACAAGAGGGGAAGGTAAAGATATTCTTGGTTGCATAATCTAGTCCAAGAACTATATTCTCTGATTTTTATTCTACTTGTATGAAAAGCATCTCTCTATCACTTCCTCGGCTCTAAATTGTTTGGCAGAGAGAGTTCATTAGAAATCTGCTCTGTTGAATAGCAAAGTAATGAATCTTTGTGCTTTCCATTTCCTCCACCTGAACTGGAAAGTGTTTTTCTCACACAATCTCAGTCTTGAGCAGTAATAACAAAACCACAACTTCTGTTGCAGCTCTTTATTTGCAGGTTGGATTCCTCTGTGGACACATCTAAACACAAGTGTACATGACCTGCTGGCTACAAGACAGCAGACAAAGAAAATGATGGTTATGACTGCGTGAACAAGTATCATTCTGATATTTCTGTTTTAAGACAGCAAGGTCCAGGACTCACTGTCAGGAAAAACTGCTCATGACTTTGAGGTTTCTCACTTATATGCTAAGCTGAGAACAACTTCTATAAGCACAACAATTTTTGTATGTGGTTTTTGGTTTAACACCATACAATCCCTATTTCTGATTGATCAGGTGACACTGAAATGGCTGAAGCTTGGATTATGGCCTGATTTATGTGTGTGCAATTCCAGAGCAAATGCAATCAAGTTGCAGGATTTACATTTACATTTACATCTTACATTAGTAAGATCCTGGGCTAACTTGTGTGGCCAACCTGCCTGTTCCTCTAGCTCTTCCACACTGCAAGCGCTGAAGGCCCATCTACTGTAGCTGAAGCTGTTGCACAGGTTAGGAAACAATTATTTAACTCGGTAGCTGAAACATCTGGCTATTCCTTGTCCCCCATCCCAATTCATCAGCTGTCTTGAATTATTCTAAAGAGTTCCTCAAAGTTTTAGGGTCTTCTAATAAATACTCCACTTCTTTCATCATCTAGTATTGCCTTATGTGACTCCTCTGTAATACAAAAGTGGTGTGAGCTGATGATGTAAAGGAGAGCAGGGTGCTGTGCACTGAGGAAACGTTGGCTCAGATGCTAGTTCCCAAGCTGTATCTGTTGCTGGTAGATTCGCCTCAGTCCAGGGGAATAAAGAAAAGAAGTAGGAATACAGATGTTTTCTCACTTTTCCCTCTTCTTTCTGTAATGGATGTGGGACAGAGGGAAGGTATTATTTGACATGCCTGCACTCTTAAGATGTTTTTCATTACAGAAGTGTCAAAAATAAGAACCTGTCCCCCTGCCTTAAAATGCTTGGTCCAGCACCTTGTGGGAGGTGCTGTTTCTGAAGGGAAAGGGTTTATTTTTTCTCAGTCTTGAATCAGTCTCGGCTTTCCCTGCTGTGACTGCTGGAGGAGGAGGGGAGGGCTGGCAAGCTTGTGTGTGAGGATTCATTTCCTCCAGCTCACCGAACAACCATCAGGTAGCACTAGGGTTCAGCTGCCACGAGCCCAAACTGAATTTGAACCAGAGGCCCCATATGAAATGCCTGCAGCCCAGGGTGTCTCGGGGAGGCACCCCTGCCCTGCTGCTTGCAGCAAAACCCCTGTCTGCTTCTCCTACTGGAAACGGGTGTTAGGAGAGGTCTGAGCCTGTCTGGTCTGAACCCTGTTGGAGCAGAGATGTTCTCACTTTCTGTTTTCCAAGACCTGTGCTGGGGACAGACTTAAAAGTATCCCTAGAACAAATTGACCGAGGTATCCTTTTTCTGACACGCTCCTGGATAAGATGAAGGGAGCCATTTGCTCCTTCCCCTGCCCCTTTTCTCGGTGACACAGATATAGGCCATGAAGCTCTTCCTCTGTTTTGGCGAAGGGAGGGGCAGTTTCCTGTTTTTATACAGAAATTAGATTGATCCAGGATGCCTTTGTGCTGCTGCTGGTCCTGATGCACGCAGAGGGGCTAACAGTGTACGTGAGCTCTGTGGCTTTTACTGCAGCTTTCCTGCTTGCTGCTAGCACCAGGCCTTTGACCCTCCCTGCACTGCACCATGGCTAGAGCCTCGGGGTTGAGATGTATGGAGGGTCGCCCCTCTGACTGGTGCAGGAGGCTCTCAAGCACCACTAACAAGCTTTGCCTGCGAAAATGGGGTCTCCTTTTCCAGTGACCCATTCCAGGGTGTTTGCAGGTTCCCGATGCAGTAGTGCAGCTCCATCCTGCTCCAGCCATGGGACTGCCTGTCCAAGGCCAGGGCTGCATCTGCCATTAACATCCCAGGAATCTGCTCCAGGCGGGCAGGAATAAAGTCAAGAGACATGTTTACAACTGCTAGGGCGAGGAGGGGGGAGTGCAGGCAGGGGAGCAGACACAGCCCAGTGTAACAGTCTCACGGTCTAGCTGTCGCTGTCAAGGAATTGGTCTTGAGTAAGGAGAAATGGAGAGCAAGCAGCAAATTGGCTTTGCTCAGTGCTTTGGCTACAGTTAATAAGGAGGGAACTGGGCAAAGGTAATGTATAATTAAGTTGGCTGATATCAGAGTTCTGTCCGGAGCAGGAATGTGTTGTATGCTGTCATGCTATAATTAGCAACATTTTGTTATAGTGCTTTTCCTTTCCTTGAAGGATCCCAAAAAGCTTCACAAAATGCACTCGGTTAAAGTTGCCAGCTCCCCTCTGGGAGCAAGGCACCACGTCTGCAATGCCCTGTTCCTGCGCGGTGGAATGGCCCAGGGCTGGCAGAGGGAGAAGGGTGAGGCTTTTCCTCCAAAGACACCCAGCTGGGAGAGACAGGGTCCCTCTACCTGGGGTAACCTGTGAAATGGGTGATTTTGCCTGTGAGAAAGCTGGAGCATGGAGAGGTGAAGTGGCTTTCTAAGGTCACCAAGTGAGTCATGGGTAAAGCTAGGAATAGAAGCCAGCAGTCAGGCTCCCAGCTGCTGTACCTATGGTTATTTCTATTTATGCTCTTCACTTCTCTTGCCCATGGTTTACTGAGTGCATTCCAAGAGTAACTTGCCTGCCAAACTTCCTCCTCTTTAAAACCAGAAATGGACAGATAAGATAGTAGAAGAAATCAGTTTAACTGCTGGTATGTGCACAAACATACCTGAACCCTGTCCAAGTTATCAGCCAGTTCTTTTTTAATGCTCTTTCAGGGCTGGAGAAACGCCTCCCGTCTCAAAGCGCCTATGGCAGTTTGCTGGCAGGGTATTGGATGATTTATTTCCTTCGCCTGTGGTCAAAAGGAGAAAAAATAAAAAAAAGCAAAAAATAAAGAAGGCAATTATGTTAGACATAGCAAAACCCGGTCAAGTGACTCCAATATAAATCCCATGAAAGCAATGGGAGAATTGTGGCTCTGGGAATTAGAAGTTTAGACTGTAAACCAAAATAAAACTGAAACCCCAAATAAATGCTGTATTCTCCCCCAGTACATTTTCCCAGAATGCCTTATCTACCTCTCAGTGAAGGCCTTAAGACTTTCTTCCATCAGCTTGAGCTGTAAATCAGATTGGGCCCAAGCCCAGAGTATCTGAAAAGCCCTAAAGCAGGGGGTAACTATTTGGCTTCTCATTATTCTTGGGGTGACCAGAATTAGACTGCTGTGTCAACTGGTGTTCAAAGGCAGCATAAAAAGGTTAATTTAAGTAGCAGAACTGACACGAAGACAGACTTATATCAAATGGAAGCATGGTAGTGGCATGAGCCACCAAAAATGCTACGCTGCCAGTCTGCTATCTGAAAGCAGGCACTGAGGATGGAGACAGGCTTGCCTACTTTGTGACATGAGCTGTCTAAATTCACACAAACTGCCCTTTGTCGTGGATCAGCGGATGGGCTGCCCTTGTACCCTTGCATCCCAGTGCAGTATTACACCAATTCTCACACTTCTTGGCTCTCTCTGGTCTCTCCTTTCTCCTCCTCCACTTTCTTCTTTTTGTGTTTTGCCCTTTATTTTTCTATTTGCAAAGCTTTTATTGCAGTGGTGTTTTACGATTCTCTTCATTCCCTGACTTGAGAGGTGATCTGCTGTGTAAGGCATGCAGAAGCTCCTGCTGCTGGCGCGAGTCCCCTGGAAGAGCAGAGAGGTGCCTGGGTCACTAGGCTGCCATCTGAGCCTCAGGATGTGGCCGTGAGCTTTTCTCTCAGCGGTCTGCCCTGTGGAAGCAGGGAGCCGCCTGATCTTTGACCAGGAGGGATTCAGCATTGTGTGGTTTTCTGTGTTTCTTCTGTTCTCTACTTTGCTGGATTCTTCCCAACCTTCTCTGGGATCTTTGCAGAGGGATCAGACTGGAATAATGTTGGTTTGGTCCCCAGATATCTTGTATACACAGGCTATCCATTTCTATGAGGCGACTTTCGCAGAGTGTCCCAGGCATAAAAGCTGACCTCTCCTCTTTGCCCCCGCAGTGATTCCCTGATGTTAGAGCTGATGAGTAGTGTACAACCGAGCTCTCCCTCCTCCTGCCAGTCCTGGCTCTGCACACTGCAGTTCCAGGTCCTTTCACGGAAATTAGCATTTACTTTAAGAACTAAAATAAACAAAAACAAATAAATCTCCTAACAAAATAAGATCAATAAAAACATAGCCAAGTGCTTTGTTTTCCTTAGAAGATGCATCTTTGTGCATACCCACTTGTGTGTTGCCAAGTTTTTGAAATCAGCAAAGGCTGACATTGTTTACTGCAAATTAAAGACCCTCTGGAGACACTCTGTCTTGCTTTCCAGTGTAGCCTTGGGCTGGGAGCGGGAGGCAGTTGGACAGTAGCATAGAAGAAACCCTGTTCCAGTGTTGCTAACTATAGCATTAATTTCAGAGTCATAAATAACTTCAGTACCATGGTTACAGCACTAGCCAAGTATGATATCATTTAGTTTAGGATTAGGGAAAAATATCTTCCTTGAAGCTGTGGGTTCTAAAATAAGCAACTTCTCCAGAATGGGTTTTCTCCCAAAGACTACACAGAGAAACTCCAGCCTGTAGCTGTAAATTAGAAGGATTACTTTGGTAAAACTGACTGGATGAGAAGTGTCAGCAGGTAAAACAGCTCAGAGGGTAGATTCTTCTAAGTTCCTCAGTGAATGACAGCCTGGCACTCTGTCGGTTTTCTTAGAAAACAGTACCTTCCGTGAATGACAGCAAGCATAGACTTTTCCAACCCAAGTTCTGTATTACGGAGACATGCAGAAGCATAGGTCCCTTCAGAAATCAGATGCCACTAATGACCATTAGAACGATGGATTGAGAGATTGGTGCTGACAGTTCCCATGGCTGCATGGGCAACATTATAGTAACTGCACAAGCAAATGACAGCTAGCATGCATCCATTGGTCCAGTCAAACAAACAACTGTGATATTTGTATTACAAAATTTACACACAATTACATGCACGTACAATTCTGCAGGACCTTAGGAGCAACAGTGAAAGGCTGTTGTGAGAGAGATCCTGAATACATGTTACATACAGTACAGCGCTATAATGGACTACAACAAGAACTTCAAGTGGGACAAGGGGCTCATGTGAGGAGGCATAACAAGAGAAAATTTTATGGAGAAACAGACACTTTAAATGCTGCAAAAATGGTCGTAAGTTGATGATACTGGAAATCTGGCTCTAGGGCTCCTGGATACAAAATGCTAGACCACACAACCCAAAGCACTGATCCCATTCAAAATTGTTCAAAAAGTTATGACATTAAGTCTGTATTGGTAGGCTTTATGCCAGATTAGATATTGTCTTTCTTCCTGCTGCCGGCATAAAGCCAGCATAAATGCCGTATTATGTACTCTGGCTAATTCAACAGAAATGTAATTGTGTGCCCAGGCATGATCTGGATTGAATTTGTTCTGCTAAATGATTCAGTAGTGCTCAAACCTGGTATAAAGGACCATAGAATTGTGGTACAAACTTCCATTTCAAATTTCATGTATTCTCTAATGTAAGGCAAGACAATTTTGCCACATGCAAATGTCTATGATAATTGTTGAAAAGTTTTCCCTCAGTTTAATGCCATTTCACAGCACAGATTAGAGGGTGCCCCCCATGAAAAGCAGTGGAGAAACTTGAACACACGGAGAAAAAATAAATGTACTTTTTACTTCTGTTCTTCCTGGTTCTAATCGTACAGAGAACATCTGAAAAGTGACATTTCAGGATAGGCTGAACAAGTCTGATTGATACACTGCATTCATTAGCCCTGCCTCTCACTGCTACAGCCTGATCCCTGCTGGGAGATCCTCTGGTGGTTAACTTACCCCAACTCCTGATAGCAGAGTCTCAGGTTTCGAGGTGATTGTGGGCTTCTGCAGCTCTGAGCAGCCTGAAGACCCTGGCCTTTTTCTTTTGCTCTTTGTCTATGCTAGGCTTGGCTTCTTTGAAGTAACTGTTATCCATCATGAAGATGTGGGAGGCCAGCACAGTTTTCATTTTCTCAGCAGTGGATTTAGCGAAAACCAGATACCTTGCCCTCTCTTGGGCTGTGTTAAATGGAGAGATGCTTTTGGTTTGGGAATAGTCCTCTGTGTGTGTGAGTATCTCTGTTTTGAAGTCATCTTTATTTCAGCTGTGAACTGCAAAGCAACCTAAAGGGGAAAAAAAGAAGATGATGACAGGAGAATTATATTTGTGTATGAGGACAGAGGTTTCATGAGTTACCTGGTATACTTTACGTGAAAAAATATAAAGGCCATCTGGCCAGGGGAGTGGCTAGAAGAGATCTCACTAACATTAGTACTAATTTACAGTACCAATAGTTTCTTTAGTATGGCCAGTGAATAAAAGTATTGCTTTCAGGCTCAGAAGATATGCAACTTGCTTGTGGCTTTGATGCTGACCTGTCCTTTAACCCTAGCAAACTCAAATCTTTGTCATTTCTCATACTATGCCTGTTTTCTCCACCTTGATTGCAGGACATCTGTTCACTGCCTAATAATACCGGACCCTGACCTACACTGGGATTTCTACCACTGCATAGGGCATCACTCTTACAGTGACCCAGCCTTATTTTATCAGGGTTATTTAGAGCTTCACTGTTTTGTTCAAATCCTCTGCTGTCAGGGAAAAGAGTCAGGTCTGGTCCACTTGACAGCTTTTGCAGGTAGTTGAGCTGCAATATGCCAAAGAGCCTGGTCCGTATTTGGGATGAGGCCTGGCTAGTCCAAGGACCCCTCTCTCCCACAAGGAGAAACCATCTGCCAGAGCTGTGCGTGCATCTCTACTTGGAAGCTCCTGGAAGCTGTTCCCAAGTGTAGTTTAGAAATATGCAGACAATTACATATCACTGCTGTTGTACTAAGACTGCCAACTGTGGGGTCAGGTTGTCCCCTTTGTTTTCCAGTAATTACTATTTTTAGTTCAGGTTGCATTCGAGTGTAACGTTTTTAGTTGAGCCCAAAGGTCCTCTGGCTGTGCTCTGTACAGCTTCACAGAAGACAGATGGGCCATTATAGACACAGTGTACTTAGTCTCTGCCACTTCATGAGATTCAAAGTCCAATTCAGTTGATTAAAGAACGATGTTTTCAAGTTCTGAGAAAAGCTGTCTCTGGATGGAAGCAGAATACCTGCAGCAGAAACACAATTTAACAGGGAATAATTTCACCTGCACAGTAAACCAGGAAGACTGTAAATGTTCAGGGATCACATGGAAAGTCTTCTATGGCTTGTGTTTTGTTTTAGTAGCTCAGACCATGTCAGCTTGTTAAGTGTATCTTGAGAGATTTATGGCCTTCCTCAATTCCAAGGCAGTCTGTGACCTAAACCAACCCAAAATCTAAGGAAGGAACTAGGCGGCCAGGCACTGGCCAGAGTAAGTCAGTGCAGCTCCACAGTTCACATCAGCAGGGAAGCCGGGCCAGGCAGCGTTCCTGGAACTGTGGTTCAATCTCAGTCCAAATGCCGAGGTTACCAGTGGCCATCCCAGCTGCAGCATGAGCTGAGGGCATGAGTCAAAGCCACAAAAGGCTGTGACGACCTTGCCAAGTATAAAAAGCGCAAAGATGCTAGGTACTGCCTTGCCTGTGCTGATTACTTCTGGCTGAGAGAATGAAGAAGGTACAAGGCACTGGACATCAAATACTCAGGTGATCAAGAAGTCTCAATACATCTGTTGTTCAGAAAGCATCATATATATTCTAACCTTCCACATACATTAACCAACTGATCCTTATAAGAGGCCTGGGAAGATCCCAAGTAGCACCATCCTCATTTTACTGACACCACAAAGGGTAATTAGCTGACTAAAGACTGCAAACATCAGCACCCATATTCAAATTGGGACTTGGAGAGGTCTTATGCTCATCACTTGCTGCTGCTGCCATGTACCTGCAGCACACACTGCAGCTGGGGAGCACTGGCCAGAATCCCAACGTTGAGAAACCACAGCTCTTGAATAAATGACTGCCACACAAACACAGGGGTCTCACATTTAGGATGTCATCACGACAGAGAAGCCTAGACAGGCAGGTTTAGGTCAACAACTTCTGAAAACAGTCAGTATAAAATAGAAACTACTGTTGAATTTAGCTTGTTGCTACCAAAACAGGTTCCTTGCAGTCATACCAGTATTCTAGAATAAAACCTGAAGCCTAGCTCCTGGTTTCAACCCTCAGTGTAAAACATAGCTGACTGCAGATTAGCACAAGGTGGCCAATGACTGCAAGTAAAAATTATACTAAAGGTGGATTAAACACAGTATTATGGCTGAAGTGTGGAGAGGTGCCTGCCAGAGCTGAAAGACCCGGGGAAAATGAGTACAAACCCATGGACAAACTATGGGAGCCAAGATTGTTTTTCACCAGGCCGTGTGAACCAAACCTGTCAAGTTTCACACGAAGGGCAGCCCGAGACATACTCGTTTAGTTCTCAGAAACTGGAATTTGTGCATAAATATGTGACAGCCTGTGGTAACCAGAAACTATTCTTATCACAGGAAATGCTGCTGGTCAGGAGCAACAAATGCGTTTGGTCCCCACAGCGCTAACAAGCCTTCGACTTTGTCTATGCTACACAGATCCTCAGGTTTATTTCATTGACAGTGTTCTTAATAACAAAGGAGATAGAGTAAATTAGTTTGACTCTAAGCAGACAAGCCAATAAGACACGGAGAAGAACATGTTCAGAGCAGAGGGATATGGTGGCATATAAGCAGTCTGCCTTTGCCTCAGCTGGGTTCTCCTTACATTGATTTGTACCCTGATGAACATGACTAGCAGGAAGGTAAATTGATTTAATTTACATATTAACACAAAAGAAGAAAGTTTAGGGTGTTTGGAGGGTTTATAACACACAATGGAAGGTGGGTGGCAGCTTAAGTGAGACTAAAAGAATCTTAATTGAGTGTAAAGGAGGTTAAATTTCTGCCAAAGCTCAGTTTCAGGAGCTGCCAGAAGATGCCAACTTACCTCAGTTTAAGATCCATCAAAGTAGCACTAGAGTTTGGCCTTAAGCATTGAGTAAGCAGCTTTACGTGCCTGTGGGAGGGAGTGATATCCTAACAATAGTAGGAATGGTGCATGGTGCATGCAAATTACTCTGAATACATTTGCTCTTCACAGTGGATTTTGGATGAGGATGGAAAGGAAATTAACTTCTTTTTGAAATAAAGCCCAAAATGTTGGTAGTCATTAAGATCAGTAAGTGATTTAAGTGAAAAATTAGCTCTTGTGCATGCAATAAAAACTTTGCTGTGCTGTATCTCAGAAAATATACTTTGTAAAAGAAGTAGTGAATTTTGGGGTTTCTATGTGAACAATGACTATATTTAAAAAAAAAAAAAACACAAAACAAACTAACAAAAAGCCAGGAAAAGGACTTTGACTGTAGAGAGAAATACTCTGAATTCCAGGAAAAAAAAACAAAGGAAAAAAAAAAAGAAAAAAGAAAACCTGTTAGAAAAATGCTTTAAAGAGGGGTTCTGTAAGTAGATTGAAAAGAAAAGCTGCTGAAGACAGAAAATGGCTTTCTATAAATGAGGAATCCTTTCATTTGAACTGCTCTTACAAAACAACGCAGGAAATCACACAGGATGCTGCTGATGAGAAGGAGGAAGTGGTTTTAAGGATGACATTGGACTCTGCAAGTGGGATGCCAGACATACCTAAGCGTATGTCTTTCTACCAGTTTATTATACCATGAACTGCTTCTGCTTTCTCTGCCTCTGCTGCCAGAGGAGCAGCGCACACTACAATGAACAACTCGGGGAGCTCTATTTGAAGCCTCTGTGGCTCATGACTCAACACAGCCAAACTGTCTCGTAATCTCTTGCTTCAGGGTGTTGTTACAAAACCTGTTCAGGAACTGAAACTTTTGAAGTTTTAGCGAGCTGTCTGGTGAAGGCCCCACCTACTCAGAGTCCTGTTTGACTCACGACACTTCATGTGGGGAGCCGGCAATGCATGAGAAGGCCTTATTATATAAATAGGGCAAAGTATTTGACTTCTGCAGAACACAAGGCTGCCTTTGCCATTTTTAAGTGGTTACAGTAAACAAGATAATCCATGTTTACTGAGGTCCTTGGCGTGTTATTTTCCTTTCACTCTTGATGTGGTGTACAGGTTCAAAGGCACCAGCACAATACCTCTTTGCCTCAACAGAAGTTGCATGAGGCAGTTTCTAAGAAGGCTGCCATGTGCACAGCCTTGTGTGATTGCTGTGATAGCGTGTGCATCTACTGTAACTGCAAATGAAAACAGTTTCAGTTCTAGCTAGTCATTTGCTACAGTTTTGAATACACCTAAAAATAATTGCACACACAAATAATGCATATGGATGCACCTACAGAATTTGTGTACAGATTTGTGTATATGTGTGTATATATCTCTCTCTATATATATTTGGCACACTTTCAGTGAAGGTGCCTGTCTATTTCTGCATGAAGTCTATGTCCATGCTTCTTTTACTGTATAGGAAATGTAGCTCTGATTATTTTCGGCTAATCTATATAGCTTTTAAGCAGTTAAGTTCAGGTCAGCAGCCATATGAAGCTGAAAAATCTTAAATTTCTATCAGTGCCCTTAAATAAATCTAAACTCAGAGTAAAATAGTTATTCATAAGGCTCGCTCATAAATGGTTCATTAAAATATTATATTGGTGAGCCTATAACAAAATGCAGGCTTTCACTTCCACGCTGTTTGTCACTCACGAACAGAAATTCAGGAGACTGACTCCACAGTGCTTAATCAGAGCCAGTGCAGATCTAGCTGCCTGTTCATGTGTCTTAAATCTCCAAACGCAGTAATGCATCAATTCTGTCAACTCCTGCTACAAAATGGAAATGTATTTTCCTGCTAAGTGTCACCTAAGCATCAGAGGGATGAGTCTCAGAGAGGCAAAAACCCCGCTGAGATGTGTGGCTCAAAAGGTCCCTTGCTTCAGCAGCACCTGCCCTACCTGTCCTCGTGCACGTGAAATGTGCTGAGTGCCTTTGTCTTCCATGCAAAATGTGGCTTCATTTCCTGACTTCTGTAGTGAAGCAAAAAACATCTTAAGAACTTTGAGGGGAAAAGCTTTTGCATCAGTATGAAAATATTATGGACAAATAGGAATAAATATAGTCACGTTTTACATTTGCAATTTATAAAACACAACTCAATTTCAAATCTGCTGAAAAAAAAAAGTACCCTTGCCTAATAAACAAGGTCCACCTGCAGTTTGGCTTTTTAGTTTCAAGGTTTCTCTTTGCTGATGGAAGTGGCCTTCGTGTGGGTTAAAGCTCTACAAATGGTTGCACATTGAGGTTTAGTGCTTATCCAGTTTCTCAAGAGGAGGTCAGCCTCTGGTATTCGTGTGGTCCAAGGTAAAACAAGATTGGTTTTCATGATGGTAGAAATGAGACAAGTGAGGTCCTTGTTCTACAGCACTATTCTAAAAGTTACCAAAGAGCCCTGGAGCAGGAAGACCTGGGGCTAAGGTTATCCTCACAGATGCCTTTCCTGAGCTAGATCCATTCCCTGGGTGGAAGAGTGGAGAGCAAGGATTGCTGCAGTGCACTGCAATCCCAGACAGAAAACACTTTTGCAAATGAAGGGAAGACAGATTTCCCTGAAAACACTGCATCACATTTCCTAGGCTAGTGCAAAATACCTCCTAAGACAGTCTGGATTGCTGCTGCTTTGGTGTGGATGCAGCCACACAAGTTCGATCTGAACACAGGCTCCCATTGTGAGCATCGTGGCTATCTTGACTCCCCCAGCTGGCTTTCCACCCCAGGGAAGTCTCAGGGTGAAAACTTCTCAGAGGGACCCTGTGGGGCCCTGGGTATTGCCTGGGTGGGTGGAAGCCCCATAGCCTCATAATCTGGCCCTGCATGAGGCTTGATTTTCAGAAGAGCTCAGCTGCCATCTGCAAGCTTGCTTTAGCGGCCAGGCTTTGAAAACAGCTCAGCTCTTTAGAGATTGAACTGTCAAAAATCTGGTCAGTTGTGTAACAAAAGGAGCTGCCACATGCTAATTCATAGTCATTCGATCTCTAAGAAAAGCTACTTAGCAGATCTGGACAAGGGCTGAAGCTGATAAGGAAAGAACTCATTAAATTGATAGAATTAGCGATCTCTTTTAGCCTTCTCTCCAGCATGTCATTTGCCACCTGTCACTCACTCCTCTTGTTTCTGTAACTTGGAACAGTAGGTTTTGGGAGCAGAGATTGTGTCTTCCTACATCTTCTGCTTAAGGTTCTTTTAACATTATGTAATTACCAATAAGACAAAGGGAATAGGGTATGAGAAGAGAGCTGCAGATATCCAATTTTTGTGATGTTGCTCTTGACAGCAAAAAGCCCTTTCTATCTCAAGAATCCTTTATAGTAAGTATGTCTCCTAAATAAAACATGATAAGACTCAAAAAAACCTCAACCCCGAAACCCCAGCAAAGCTCTCTAGAAAACCGCTGTAACTAACACATTGCTGGAGCTAGCCACAGGCAACCTCACAGGCCAGCCTGTTGACTCGGACAGTGCTAACTCTGCCTGAGAATAACCCCAAGAGCAGACATTTGGGTTCAAACACCATGAGTCCAATTTCCAATGGACACTGAAGAAATAGGCTGGAAGTATATTTTCTTAAATTATCCCCCCCCCAAGGAGGCCCTGGGAGAAGCCACAGATTGAGGAACACAGCCTGGTTCAAAATTGTTGGGAAATTACCTTTTACATCCTGGTATCCCACAGTTCAGTGTCCTGGGAAAAGGCATCACAGGGACATCTCCCTGCTGCCAGCGTTGGGCTGAAACTCTGTATAACTGCAGAGGCTCTTGCCCACCATTATGCAGACAATACATTTATGTAAAAAGAGACAAAAAGGAAGCTCCTTTTTGGGGACAGGACCTGTCGCCCCATTAGCGGTGTACCCGGACCATGCCACGGCAGCTCCATGCAACACCCCTCCACACCATACCTTCCCACCCCAGGGTCTCTCTGAGAACCCTATCAGCCAGCACGGCGCGGCCTGCTGCGGCTCCCCACGCCCTGCCTTCCCCACACACAGATTTGGGGTTTCCTTTGAGGTCTACACATGGTAACAGCATTAGCACCTGCCTGGCCGGCCCACCACAGTGCTCAGGGAGCGAGGCCCGGGCTGCTCCCGGCCGCAGAGGGGTTATTTTCTGTCAGGGTTTTCCCTCCTCTCCCCTCCCCGCTCCCCTCCGTGAACTTCAGGGCAGTGCAAGGAGGCCTCAGGGCCTTCGGCGACGGCAGCGCGCTGGGCTGGGCGGCCTCTGCGCCCTTCACCGTGGCCTCTGTCCCGCCGGCCGGTCCCCCAAGGCCGGCTGGGGGTCTCCGGTCCCCCCCCGTCCCCAAAAGCCGCTCTTACCCGTCCCCCTTCCCGCCTGCGCGACCCGCCGCGGCCTGCTCCCGCCGCCTGTGTACGGGCGCTGCCATGGCTACGGCGCTGCTAGGCAACGCCGTCACGTGACGGCGGCCGCCCCGCCCCGCCCCGCGGCGGGAGCGCGGCGTCGACAGACGGAGGGGGCGTGATTGCGAGGGCGTGGTTAGACGAGAAGGGCGTGGCTGAAGGGAGGGGGCGTGGCTGCAGGGAGGGGGCGTGGCTCAGCGTTGCTAAGGGGGCGGTTGCTACGGGCGTGGGGGAAATGGCGGCGGTGCTGTGGAGGGGAAATGGCGGTGGGTGCTGGGGCGAGGGCTGGCCTAGCTCTCTGTGGGGCCTGGTCAGCCGGTCCACCCCACTGGCCCTCTGGGCTTATCCCTTGAGCTCCCCTGGAGCCTTTGTCATGATCCTGATAATGATAATGAACATTTTTGGGCTCCGGCAGGGCAGGCTGCCCGTCAAGCACTGCGTAGGCCCCAGTGTGGTGGCCCAGCTCTTGTTGGCCCTCTCTTGGCGCTTAGCAGCAATAATATTTCATAATTACCATTATTTTCACGGGCAAACTCATTTGAATTTTTCTCATCTATTGCTCTCTCCGCTGCCCTCTTATTGCCAGCAGAGATAAGAGCCACTTTGTATGATTTAATTTGCTGTGTACTGGAGTTTTTTAGAGAGGTTTCCACTAGCGGCTCCTGCTTGCAGGCCTGGGCTGTATTTAATATTCTTGACTCCCTGCTCCGAGCCCCAGCTGTGGGGTACTTTCATTAAGAGGCTCTGCAGCAGGGTGTCTGTGTCAGGCAGCCTTTGTGTCCCTTTGGGCAGTTCACAGCCATCTTGTTTTTCCTTTGCATGTTATAGCTGGAAGCAAATGGCTCGTCTAGCAGAAGAATTAAGTTTTTTTTTATGTTAGCTAAGTGCTTTTTTATATTAGGAAAAGGTGTACAGTGAAATCTCAGTAAACAGGTACTGAAGCATGCTGCTTCATATGCCTGATTTGGGGTTTTTTTTATTATGAAGACAAATGCTTGCAGGAACTCCATTTTTATTTCCCAGCTTCTTTCATTTCTTTTGGCTGGGCATCATCACCCAAATAGGTATAATAAAACCATGGAAGAAAGCAAATGCACAAGAGCGTGTTTTACCTGAGCAGATGTAAAATTGCACTCATTAAAGAGCATATTTAGGCATAAAATGCAGCTCAAAAATCTCTGTAAGAGCTTCCATTAGGGAAAAAGATTGCTTTGACCTTCAGAGATTGACGCAATATGCAATGTTTATTAATAGTTTTAGCAAGAAAGTAGTTATATGGGGGGATGTCTTGCCTTTTATTTGACTGATTTTAAGAGTGCCCTTACCATTTCCTAACTTTGCTGCTGAATAGGGTTGATGAAAAACTCTCCTACTCTTAAGTTAATGTCTTGGCTGCTGGCTTATACTAATGTCCATCAAAAGATTTCTCTACTCCTCTGATGATGAAAGTAGCACTGTAAATGCTGCAAGACCCTGCGCTTAATCCCATTCACCGCCTTTCCAGAAATGGGAGGTGGCTCCAAGGCTCTCAATAGCAGTTCCGTGTATGAGAAACGCTCTCTGAAGCATAAGGGATTTTCTTGCACTGGGCTTTGCTCAACTCATCAAAGAATATAAGGACCCCACAGGAAAACAGAATGCTGTAGGGTCGTTTTTGGGATAGCATAATGCTGGGACCCCTAAGGCTGATCGAGTCCTGAGGAAGAGTTTGACCCCCAGGTCCTGCTCCCACCCCCAAATATCTGTCAATCCACTGGCAGAGTTTTTAACACTTCCCATGGGTGTTGCTTCGAGCTGCTGTCTGAGATGGACGTGAGTTGTGGTGCTGGGCTGTAAGGGTCGGCAACACTTCTGCCGTGTGATGGGACAGAGAAGTACAAGGTGTGTCACAGCCGCTGTGTTGTGGTGTGTTTAATGGTTGTCTGTCACACGTATGAAACAAAAATGCAGCCTGAAGTAGGAGAACATGCCATTGAGATTCTGCTGTGAAGTGTGTTTCCTGACACGGGGCTTGGGAAGGCGCCTTTCTGAAGCATCCCCTTGTGTCTCCTTGGGAGATGCTTTCTGCCCTTTAGGAGGTTTTCTATAATCAAGATTTTCAAGATCTGCTTTCATGTTTTTGCTCACAATTTGTCATGGGTGTAATTACTCATGCTGAGGGTCTTCCTTTGAACACCACAGCTCAAAACAATCATCAAGCCCGTCCCTTTGCTGTGGACATGACTTTCAAGTGTAAGAGTTTCTCCATCTAAAGCAAAGATTACCTGAATTTTACCAAGCCACCCATTTTTTTTTTTTTTTATTGACAAGACTCAGCATAACCAGGCCTGAGGAATAAAGCTGGCAGAAGAATGCCACTCTCAGGTCTTAACACTCACATTTAGCGAAGCCAGAGCCTGGGGAGGGTTTGTGGTGTGACATTTTGCAGGCAGTTGGAGCAGGGATTTGTTTTTCCCCTTCCCCAGCAGCCTCTCCTCCAGCCGAAGTGAGCCTGCCAGCAGAGGGAGTGCAGCACATGGGCTCACAAAAATAGGAGCTTGCTAAAAAAACCCAAGCAAACCCAAACAATTAGCAGAATGATTATGGTCTTTAGCAGAATAAACAGAATAGTCAGAAGTCAAAAGCCTTTCCCCGGCAATGAGATCCAGCTGCAGGCTGGATGGGGAACAGGCACTGCATCTGGCAGTGATCATGTTCCTCTGGCGGGGAAGTCCCCATGGCGAGGATGTCCCCGTGTATATCACAGCGCACTGCTGCTGAAGGCGGTGGACCCCTGTCCCTTTTTTCACCCTCCTTGGTAGATCCACCTCTGTAATTCCCCATCAGAGCACAACAGTTTTAGATAAACCAGAATGGAGCTTCCTCTCCTACGGTGCAGCAGGAGACCAAGTGAAGGGCACAAGTACAGGCAGTGGGCAGGGTGATGGTCTCAGGGCTGATGGGGTGTCGTGCTTGCTCATGCTCTGGCTATGCTCCAGTTTTTGGCCAGAAGCTGGGAAGTTTGGGGCTGGCCTGGAAGCAGTGCAGTTCCTGCAGACAGCAGGCTGTGCTCAGCATGGGAAGGTGGAAGTTACACCGGCTGTCTTAAAAGAGGATGATAAATAAAGACTAATGGGAACTGAAGGTCTCCCCTCAGACTTTATCGTCTGTTGTTTATGCTACGAATGGGCTTTTCCAAAGGCTTGGGCTAGTGATGCCCTTGGGAACCTGCCTCACCTTCAACGTCCCCCTTGTGTCTGGGCATGGGGGGACTGGCAGGGCTACTCCGGCTTGGGGAGCTGAGGACCCCTCTGCAGACCCTCCTGCCTCCCGCTCAGACAGAGACCCTCTGGACCCAGCTGCAGCTGGACAGCATCCCAACAGTGCCGGGCCATGTTAGCAGGCTGCCAGGCACCGCAGGAGCCCCATGCTGCCGCAGTTAGGTGTAGGGGAAGCAGAGCACATAGGATGTATGGCTGTTTTGCTTGGGGGGCAGCAGCAGCTTGTCCTGCTGAAAGCATTTAGCTCTGGGACTTGCTGCTCTCTCCCTGCACTCACTGGGGTGAGAGGCAGCTAAATGACTTCTGTCATATCCCTGCCAGCATCTGGGCCCTCTATGTCAAAGTTATTGCTTGTGTAGTGTCTCAAAACAGGACGAACTGCACATCCAGACTCTGATCTGTCACCCAGAAGGAGGGGGGAGTTTCGGTGGACTCACTTCAGCACAGCTGTGATATAGCTGGGATCTGAATCTGGCACCAAATCACTTTTATAGCAACTTGATCATTAGGAGGAACTCAGTGTTCGCAGGGTATTTCCACGAGAGCTCTGCAGCCCTTAAAATCCAGCGCACTATTTTCATTGTGGATTAAAAAATGTAGTATCCAGCCAGGCTCTGGTAGTTTAGTTTTTAACAGAGATTTAAGCATTTTAAATCCTTTCAAAGCTGTAAGTAAGAATCATAATTTAAACTCTTGTAGACAGATGTCATGGGAAAAATATGAAGACTATCTAAAAGGCAGCCTGTCTGCTTGTCTGTCTATCTATCACCTTCTAATCTGCCTGACATGTGCAATCGCCTTTCTCTTTCAAAACGCTACGAGGCCAGGTCTGCACAGGCGCGTGTGGAGTGACCTGAGCTTCCCCAGAGTCCTGCATGCTGCCTGCCAGCCGCAGCCCAACAATGGGTACGAGCTGATGCTCAGCCTTGCTGCAGAGGAGCCTGTACCTGCCTATACCTGGTGATGCAGGCTTGCTCTAAGAGAGGGTACAACCCATGAAACAAACACCCGCAGATTTGGTGGAGGACTTATCCATCCAAGGCACTCTTCCCTCTGAAGTGAGTGGGAGAAGGGAAGATATTTAACTCACTACCAGATAGACTTTCTTCCCTACTTGTCTGGGGATGAGCATGACATTTGCAGAAACTCAAGCGCCCTTTGGGAACAAGCAACGCAGGATGATATTTTGGTTTTTTAGGTGACCCGATTGTATTTTGCTTCCCCTCCATTGTAGAGAATTAAGTGATGCTCAGCCAAGTATATCTCTTACTTGGTCAAGCCTTTCCAGCTGTCCTTTGCTGGCCGGGAAGCAAGTTGCCTTGTATGGGAGCCACGGCTTTCATAGAAACCCGCTCACTGCCTTGCAGATGTTTTTGGGGGACGCAGGAGGAATCGGCAGCTTGGGCTGACACACACACATCTAATTCTGGCATTGCAGAGGAGGTCAAAGGCAACGAATGACATGGGGATGGCACATCTGACTTCTGAGGCTGGATTTACATGAGTGAAAAAAATGTGGTCGGATAAGTTGTCTGAAAAAGTTTGGGAAAATTATCTTAAGGGATTTTTGTAGATAAATGAACTGAGCCTAATTCTGTCTTAAGAAAACCATCTTGGGGCTGAGTGCTGAAATGCCCTTCATGTCAGTGGTGGTTTGAAAGAGATCCTGAGTTTATGTGGTGAATTTAATGAGGGGCTGAGGGGCTCTGAGCAAGAAAGTTTGTTGCAGAAATTCCCAAGGCTCAGTCATCGTGAGCTGCTATGGCCGGAGGAGCATTTCCAGTAACTGGTCTGGTATCTTTCTGCAATGAGAGATGAAAGTGCCCTTTGCCATTAGCTTATCAGAAAGATTTGATTGTGGTGCTTGAATAACGTTGCACAGGAGTAGGAAGCTCTATAATGTGACAGAGTAGGGCTTAGTAAGGACCAACATCTGGATGCAAAATGCAGATAAGTTCAAATTAGAAATAAGGCAAACATTTTGAATAGCAAGAGATTTAACCACTGGAGCACTCTGCCAAGGGGAGTGGGGAGTTTCTTTACCTCCTGATAATTCTGAGTTAAGGCTGACCACCCTTCTGGAGGTGCTTTTATCCATCACAAGTTCCTGGGCTCAGCACAAAAATAACTCTGAAGAGGGAGAAAATGTAGCAGTTTCTTTTGGCCTTAAGGTCTCAGAAAGGTTGGAAAGGGCAAGATACACTGTAAACTTGCCTTGTGTTACTGAGATTATCAGAGAAGAGAAAATGGTCATTACTGTCCAGGCTTTGCTACTGACTCCCTGCCGTGCTTTTTTGCTGACTGTGGTCTGTGCCCATCCTTGGGTGTCGGGAGGGTTAATCAGTGTTTGCAGAGCGTGCTGGGTGAATGCTTTGGTGAGGAGGGAGGGCATCATTTATTACTGCAGAGATTGGAAACTCCCTGATGTGATTATAACGTGTAGTGATGGAGGCTATTTTTATTGTATGTTGTGAATATTTCCTTGTATGGAATCACAAGGAGCTTGCTTGTGACTTGTAGCTCTGTTGAAAGCTCTAGCAATGAAGTTCCTGATGTCTTTGGCATTCCCAAACCAGTGCTGCATGCAGCAGTGTTAATTAGCCTTGGGGGGCAATGCATAATAGTGACGAGATAATGAGTAACTGAAAATGCCTCTGGCCTCTGCTCTTTGCAAAGGGAGAAGACAGATTATCATGGTCTCCTCTGCATTTTAGTACCTGGTGTCTTGCACCAGGAGTGTGTAATCCCCATCAAAGTGGGAGGAAACTCTTATTTCTTGTTAGTGATCCAGACTGCTGCTCAGCAAATCCCCTCACCATTGGAGCTGCAGATATGTAGCTGTTAACGAGTTGAAATGGCATTAAAGAGGAAGTCAACCTTTTGCACAGTTTCCTCTTGGAAAGTGAGTGTTACTTCTAATTATAGCGATTGCAATTTTTCAAATGCTCTCCCAGGGACCAGAACGCCGGGGGTGGGGAGGGATGGCTGGAAATGCAGACGTATTCCTCCGCTCCATTGATTCATGTTAGTTATCTGAAATGGGAGCAGAGAGAAACAGTCTTCTACAACACCAGCTTGGCCATTCTCCCCACGCTAGCCCTGGCGTTGAGCACGACCGTGTCCCTGATAGGCATCGGCCTTGATAGCAGAAACGGCTCTCCCAAGTTGTGGTTGCTTTTCAGAGAAGCTCAGACAGTCTCTTTTTCTGCTCTTACTCCAGCACTTCGATGCTCTGGCTTCCTTTTGAGCTGCTGGGTTAGAACTGCGTTACCAGCGATTTTGTCCCAAGGCCAGACCCTCCAGCAGAAGAGGCATCACCCATGGATGAGTTGAGCCTGCCACCTTCTGGTCAGACTCTCCAGGACTAACCACAGCTCGGGGCATGAAGCCTGGGGGCAAAATGCTTGGGTGCCATACCCAGAGCACCCTGCACGCCCTTCTTCTTACCCCTGCCTGGAGCGGGAGAAGAGATGGCTGTTCCAGGTCCTGGAAATCAGGGAGGACATGCTGGAGGAGGAGGCCAAGAGGTCTCAGTCTCCATCAGCTCTGCTCTACGTGGGGTTTCTGTTCCTGGCCAAGTGGCGATGGAGCTGCTGTGTCACTTCACAGCAGCCTGTTTCGGCGCTGCTCTGAGGTCCCTCTTGCCCCCTCACCCTGACCCCAGTGGTCACTTCGCTGTCTTGGGATTTTCCCTCGTGACTCCCCTGCGGGGTGCGAGCGCGGGGTTCTCCCTGTTTTGCAGAGGGAGGACTGAAGCTCAGCTCTGTCCCCTTTGAAGTGCTTGTGTTTGGTGTCTAATGGTTTGGGGACCTAGATTTCCTGCGTGGCCAATGGAGAAGAGACGGACATCTTCTGAAGAGAGCCCAAATCGCGCTCTGGAGGCCAGGCAGGGCCGTGGCTGTGGTCTGGCTCTGAGCCTTGCCTGGAGCGTGTCTCAGTTTTGGCCACCTGTTGTCCCCCTTGGTGGCTAACAGCTGGGCTTTTGCCAGAGGCTTGTTTGCCCCAGTAGTTCACAGAGCCGTGTCCCTCCTTCTGCGCTGTGTCTCTGGGTAATCTCATTGCAGCTACACTCAAATACCATCTCTATGGTGATGACTCACTCAGAGGCATGCATCCCTACTCCAGGCTCTCCTCTCCCTGTCCAAATTCGTATCTCAGAGGAGCTCTCTGACATCTCGTGAATGTCTCGCCACCCGCTCAAGCACAACATGGCAAAATCAGAGCGTTTAACCTCTCCTTCTCAGCTCAGTGTTTCCGTGAGCTCAGCAATGCCAGGATGCTGCTTCTCTGCCAGAACCTGAGTGCTGTCTTCATCTCCTGCCTCCTCGTGTGTCTTCATATCCTGGCCACCTCAAGGGCTTGCGTAACCTTGCCAAGCCTTTCCTAAAGCTAAACTCCCACCCGCTCTTTCATCACATCCCCCTCTGCTTGCTGCAATATCCCTTTTTTGGTCTCAACAAACTCGCTGTGGGCCAGCTTGCTTCTACTCGGATGCTGCTTCAGGCATTGCTTTCCCACCTCTCCTGCTTCTCTGGCCTCAGCCCTCCTGCACGCAGCCATCCGCTGCCTCCCCTTGCTTCCCACCGGTGCCCGTTGGCTGTGCTGGCTGCCAGGGCTGCAGCCCTGCTCAGCCCATGGATCTTGGTGCCACTCAGGTGTATCCTCCCGTTAGTTGCTCATTTTGTTTCTTAATTGTAAGCTTTTGCGGTCAGAGGCAGCTTGCTTTGTTCCTCTTCCCACCATCGCTAGACAATCAGGCTGCCGGCATTTGAGCCAAGGTCCTATTAACTAGCACAAATGGGAAAACGTCTTGCTTGTGAGCAGGGAGGAGGCCAGTGGCTGGACAGGGCAAAGTATTTCCCCAGAATCTTGTCTGGGACTTGGTTTGAAGGCTGCCCAGCTGTGTCTCGTGGTACCTGGTCGGCAGGCCAGGAGACATGGGGCTGTCACGGGCTGCTGGCGGCAGCGTGCTGTGTCCCTGACAGCCCACCGCGCTGCCCAGGCTTGGGGTGGACCGGCAAATGGATGGGATTTCAAATGCAAATAAACAGCCCTGGCCCCAAGCACAGAGGACACGTTTTTTTCCTACGGCTGTGGGAGTCCAGCTACCCCAGAGGCTAAATAAGCCACTAAAGGGGACTGGCAATGGGAGACTGCTTCTGGGGAGCAAGCAGGGGGTAGAGCCTTTGCCTGTGAATGGAGCGAGGCTGGGAAGACGGCACAAGGCTGGGAAGACGGCTTCTGCCCCAGGGTCCGTGCTGTCAACAGGGGCTTGCTGCACTGATGGGTGTTAATGAAATGATGGAGGGCCCGGAGCCGGCTGGACTCCCGGGTCTGGTCCCCATGGTGGGCGGTGAGGACGTTGTTTCTACCAACGTGACATGTGCTGCAGAACGGCTCTGGGCCAGCCTCAAGGCAGCTCATTGCAAAGGGGACACCGCAGAATCAGGGCAGAACTGCCGTGGTGTCCCAGAAGGGTGTCAGCAGAGCCCATCTTTGCAATTTCCCTGCTAGCTGAATATTCATTTAGGCAATAGCAGAAAGCTGTGATGGGCCTGCCGAGATCTGCAGTGCCTCCATTCGAAACCAAAGGCAGTTCTCTTTCCATTAATTTATTGATGCTGGGCTCCAGCATCATCCCTGCTCACACAGAAGGATCAAAGTGGCTCCTTGTTCTCTTCTGGCAGGAGTGAGGCAGGTGTGTGTCAACAGGAGTTTTGTGTTGAGATGTGAAGAGCTTATTTCTAAAGCAGCTCATCCCCAGCTCCCCTGTGCCAGTGCTGATGTGCAGCCCTGTGTGCTGATGTTTGCGGCAGCTCTCTGGGCCCCTGGACCGTGCTGTGTGCCTCACTGCAGCTCTTATAAGAGCTTCCCTTCCCAGATGAGCAATCCAGACAAAGGATGGTTTTAATGTGGCCCCAGAAAAGGCACGTCTGCATCTCTTGCTGTGATCCTGTTTCCTTCTGGGGAAAGGTTTTCAGGAAGGTCTTGCTGATTTCTCTGAGATTTAAGGGTGGAAACAGTAACACAATCTTACCGCTGCCTAGCTGCGCTCTTTCTTCATTCCCCAGATCCTCCCAGCTGGGATTTCTCCACTTTTGCTCTGTCTTCAGTGGGTTTCAGCTATGGCACAGCAAAAGCAGCGTCAGGTCTTTGTTGTTCCTGGGAATTCATCCTATGGCCACGGTTTGCCTGGGGTTAAAAATAGCTGCTGGGCCCCCGGCTTTGCTTTGCAGCACATAACAAAGCAGAGTTGCTGGGAGACACGAATTGGTGATGCAATCCCAATTTCGGAGAACTTGACTTTGGGCCACGTGACGCCACCCCAGAAGTCAGTAAAAACGCTGGATGGGAAATCCCCATACGTTCCCAAGTCCCCATAATGTTCCTGTAGCGCCGGCCTGGAGGGATGCTGTGGGTCTGCCTGTCTCTGGCCGGGGAAGGGTACCGCAGCGTGGCCAGGTGCCCGCGAGCTTGTCAGGTCAGCTCTGCCTGCCCAGAGCCACCCAAACCCCCGGGGTGACCCGGCTGATCAGCACCAGGCTAACTCAAACAAGCCTAAGACAATTTGGATGGGGCTTTCTTGGCTATCTGATGGTCTGCACTTGAAGCATCTTTAGTGATTATCTGAATCAACAAGGTCTTCTGATTGTGTCTTGACACATTTACCTCTTCTCTACTAAAGAGGCCCTGAAGCTCCCCTTTACTCTCTTAGTTAAAGAGAAATAGGCTAATGGGCTCTCATGTCTGTCCCGGCCTGTCAAAGCTCTTCCCTTTCCTGAGAAAACAGTAGAGAAGTTTCTGCTAACGTTCTCCATCTTCCTAATGCACAAATTGCTGCAGGATATTACTTAGCATTAGCACCCCATTCACAGATATGAGCACTAAGTAAGAAATATTCATCAGTCACAAGAGCCAGTTCTACTGCTCAGAGTATTAGAGTGAGTCAAAGATGACCTGGCTCTTCTGACACATAACACATATAATAATAGTAAAAAAAGCAAGGTTCCTTGTTAAGCGTTACATTATCTTCCAGGAAAGTGCTCTGCAGTCTGCAGGCAGCAGCTCTCTTATGCTTTATATGAAGGCAAAGCAGCACAAGGGAAGAAACCAGCTTGCTCCAGAACAGCTCTCACTGGTCCCCATGCTCTGCTGCTTGTAGGGCAATTTGTAGTGGCCAGAGCCTGTTCATGTGGAAGGACGGGGCTGGATGCGGAGAGCTTCTCCTTGTCTTCATGTTATTGGGGTCTTGAGGAAACAAGGAAGATCTTCCAAAGCCAGGAGCCACACCAGGCATGGACGAGGGCTGGGGTACAGCTTGGGCAGAGATGCCGTGTGCAGGAAGGATGGCAAATGCTGCCCAGCAATGGGGAGATGAGTGGGGTCCATCCATCCCCACTCACCTTCCAGCCAACACCACAGACAGTGAGAGCTCACACTGCTTGGAGAAGAAACTGGACCTAGGAAGGGGTCAGCAGGGAGGCCAGACCAAAGGAGGGTCCGCAGGTGCTCAGCATGGAAAACCAGCTCTGCTGTGCTGGGGGATCCAGGGCTCACTCAGCCCTTGCTGAGTTCACTCTGCTAAAAAATGAGGGTCTTGCTATTTCCCTGAAATTAATCCTTATGGGAATCTGGTCTCTGATGCGATGCTCTGCAGGAGATTTCTTTTTCCCATCACTCTGCTTATTTCAGCTCGAAAAATAAACAGAGGTGAAAAAGCAATAGGCAGTAAAAATATCTAGGAGCTGCTTGAAGAGTTAATTGTTTGCCATCTGTCCGTGGGGAATGCTCCACGATGGGTAATGCAGAATGCTGACTCAGCTGCCATACTTCAGCGATGAGAGCAGAGGGAAAGACTAAACAGTGCTGCCTCGTATTTTGGCTTGGAATTACATTAGAAATAACAAACATCTGAGCTCTGAGTCTCAACTGACAATATCTCTAAATGGAAGGGAATGTATGGGATGGGAACCAGCAGCGAATGGCCAAAAGGAGTAAGCAGCTACTGCTGCGAGCAGAGAGTGTGCGTAGGGACAGCACGGCTGGAGAGGGCAGGGGAGGGGGCTGCCGGGGGGCTGGGGGTGTCTCAGCTTATGGGATGGGGACCAAAGGAGCCTGCTGGAACATGTGTCCCCCTAAGGATGATGGGGATTGCGAGGTGGAGAGGAAGAGGAGGAGGACTGTTGTGTTGCTTCACTGCTCCATATCTGGAGCATATCTGAATTCTGGGCTCAAGCTTGAATTAGGACCCAAAAAGTGCTTCGTGTCCAAAGTGTTTGGCCTGAGGCTCCTGCTTGTGCTGGTCCGCTGCCTGCAGCAGGAGAGGGCTGGTGTCTTGGGGATTTCGGACAAGCCCTCGTGAAGCCCATGGCTGCGACAGTCTCCTGCGTTTGCATTGCAGCTCCAGGGTTGGCCTTGGGCTCCTTTGCTTTGGTGTTGCTTTTCTTGCCATGGTACCTTTGCTGCTTTGGTGCTGAGCCCATCTCTCCCCCACCCTTGCCAACCCAACACAGATCCCCGTGGTGATGAAGTCTGCATTTGAGAGATTTTTTTGAACTCTTCATCTTGGGAACAGCAGAGTAGAGATGAGTGAAGAGCAGGTTTCCTCGTTCAGTGGCTGAACTAAAAATATTCGGGGAAAAATTCATTTGGGGTTGAGCTGAGATCTAAAATATTTGGTGTGTTTTGGGCTTTTCAGACAAAATGGAGAACAGTTCATTTCACTGTAATTCACAGCAGCTCCTGGCTCCCCAAAGGAAATGTCTTGTTCCACTTGGAGGGTTATAGTGTCCTTTTTTCTCCCTCTTTCTATTAAATGGACACATCTTTTCTAATTGAGAAAGATAATTTCAGTATAAATATGTTTCAATGCCATGTTTGACCATTTCCAAAATAGGAGGTTAATTTTAATACTACTGGGGCTGAACCTTCCATCATGAGTTGGGAGAAGGTCACCCTTGCTCTTGGATGGTGCTGCCTGCGTGGTCTTGCAAGACACAGGGGTCCTCCCATTGCAAATGCCATGTGGAAGGGATGCACTGCTAGAAATATCACCTTTTTTTGTCCCTATAGCTTCAGCAACCCGTGTGTGCTGGTTGAGACAGCTCCATTCTGCCCTGGTCACAAAAAGCCTCATGTCTCAGCTAGGGCAAGCTGGAGGTGTGTGATAGATGGGCTGATGCCTGGGGACTAAACATAAAAGGTGCCACTTTTCCAGTTGGTTTCCCCATGCTCTTTTCATGGTTCCAGTTTGCTTTTTTTCCCATCTTGGTCATAATTTTGCCATTTCTGTAGGGCTAGAGACTTAAATGTTTTGCTTTAAGACTCTAGAAAAGAGACATCTTTTGCTTGGAGAGGTTGGTGAAGATGTGTGGCTCAGGTAGCATTCACGGGACAGCATTTTTGCATGCTGCTAATGCCTCCTGCTCCCTGGCTTTTCCATGCCACGCTGGGGCTGCCCTTTGGGAAGCGCAAGGTGCTTGGGACAGTCCGAGCCTCTGGAAATCGGTGGCATTGGGCTGGATGACACTGAGATGGCTGGTGCTAAGCCAGGTTTCCAGTGCCTCCTTGCATGTTTCTGCCTGATGTGTGGCCTCTTGGATGACGAGAGGATTTTGCCATTTTTGAAGGGAAGCTGGAGGCTCTGGGAGTGTCTGTGCTGGCTGGGGATGTCAGTCCATCTTCTCTGCAGTGCTTTGTGGGAGTCTGCAGGAGGCAACATGCTCCCATTGCATAAACCTGGAGTCAACTGCTATGGCTCAGCGGTGGCTCTTCTCTGGAAGGATGGAAACATGAGGAGCTTGAAATGGGAAAGGCTCCCTTTGGGTATGCCGAAGAAGCCACATGAGCCAGCTGAACACCTCCAGGAGCTGGTGGCTGCTGACCTGCAAGGCTGGGCAACCTCGTGCCTGTCACCAGCCCCATGGCTAGCTGGTGTGGGAGAGCTGCTCTGTCTCGCAGGCCCAGGAGGAGTAGCTGCCCATGGCCACAGGAGCTGACTCGGCCTCTCTGTTGCTTTTTCTTCCAGGGGTTGTTCCTCTGAAAGCTGTTTGTGGCTCTTCTTCTCCATCTCCCTCTCTTCTGGAGGGTTCATCCTTCATCCCCTGCAGACCATCCCTGGTTCTGCTTTGAACCTGCCGGATGAGAGAGGCACCATGGGGAACCCCCAGAGGTTTGATGTGTGAGACCAGAGAAGGCAGTGCTGAATGTCACCTCCATGTGAGATCTGATTTCCCAGGGAGGGAGGAAGAGAGAAGCTCTGCAGGTGTTTGTTGGCTTCAGGATGGTTAAAACACAGATCCACGTGCTTGGTGTGCTCAGGGTGGGCACATCTGGGTTCTGGTGGTTTGCTGGGCAGTGTGACCTGCAACTCCAACAGCAATAAATGCAGAGGCAGAGTGGGCTCACCTCCATCTCCTCCTCCTTCCTGACTGTAATTTCCTGCAGCGAAGCAAACTATCGCTTCAATGGAAATAAATGCATAGCAGGCGCATCTCTAATCTGAAACCCGATTTATCCTTGGAAGCACTGAGAATGGGTCCTTGGGACATCTGTCTTGTCATGGGGATGCATGAATAGATCCATTCAGATGCAAACACAGGCCAGGTATTGCCTCCTAAATATGGTTCCATTCACCAAGAGATGGATTCCTAATGAAATGAGCTCGATGAGGCAGGCAGTAGAGTGCACTGGAGATAATAGCCTGAGTGAAAGAACTAGCCGTGTATAGGAATTTTAATTAAACCTGACAAAGCCTGAGAGGAAAAGGGGAGAGATCGAGGCCAGCTGGCATAAAGATGCTGAACAAGTTGAGTTTGGTGAATACGGTTGACCTGCCGCAGTTTAGGAGGACTTGCATGTCTCTGGATGCATGGGCCAGGGCCAGGGGCACGGGTCCTTCCATCGTGCCGGGTCAAGAGAGATGCCAAAGTGAGCTGTAATCATACTGTGCCTTGTACAAATTCATTAGACCTTCCTTGGAAGTAAATTAGCACCGGGAAGCTCTGCCCTGTTTCTGGCAGCACCGGGAAGATGGGGTGTGAAGAGAAAGGCTGGCGGGAGCTGCTGACCGTGCTGCTGAGGATTTTGTGCCACCTCCTCGTGGTGCAGAGGGGGTTGATCCACCCGCTGCAGCCTCCAGTTGATACTGTGCTGCCAGGCGCATTTTGGGACCCTCTGCCCTTTGCTGTGTCCTCAGCTCATGCTCCTGGGGGAAGGCAGGGCTGTGCAGGACCTGGGAGCAGCCCTGGCACCCAGAGCCTTATCACTGCACAGAGCTTCAGTAAGATTGGCCTTAAACCAAGAAGAGCTGCTGTCTTTGCACCAAACTTCCCAGGGACATGCAGACCTTTACGAGCTGGAGCTCAGAGACCAGCTCCACCGTCAGCGTGGGCAGCTAACCCGGGCCAGGAGCAGTGCTGGGCGGGCGACACAGGCTCAGCAGCTGGCTGCAATGTCAGCAAGCTGGGAATAAACCAGGAAAGGGCTGTCAGAGCTCCCGGTCCATGCACAGCGCCTGGCTGCCTTTGCTGAGCTCTCTGGGGCATTTGACACATGAGCCGAGCCAGCTTTAACTCCCCTTTGGGCTGTTAGTGCAAACCAGCAAGGCACTGGTGATACGTTTTAGTTTAGCTAAAAAAGCCTTCAGAGCAATGCTGAATAAGTATTAAAAGGCCATTTAATATACTTTTTTTTTCTTTTGCAAACACAAGGAAAATTCGAACCAGCTGGCAGTGGCCGGTAGTTTAGAGCCATTCGCAGCAGCCCCTGGGATTTCCCTTGTGTGCTGTGTCTGCCTGGGGTGAGAGGCTGGGATAAACCAGGTAAATTGGGCTGTGTCCTGGTGCTGTTGCAGGCGGGGGTGGCTGGTGGGAGGCTCTGCTTTCCCTTGCCCTGCAATGAAGCCCTCTGCCATGTGCAGCAAGCATTGTGCTAGGTGTTTCACCTGCCTGGGGTAAGGATGGGTCCCTGCCCAAACCGGGGAGCCAGGGGAACAGAGCTGAAGAAGGCAGGAGAGATGCTGGAAAGATGGATTTTACAGTGTGGATCCTGCTAGCAGCCAGATACATCCCCAGGCATCGCTCACCTTGCCTGGATGCCAGCGTCTTTGTTCGGCTCTGCCATTCCCCCACCCCGGCAGACCCAAACCCTCCATCTCTCTCCCTTGCCCGGAGGAAACCCACTTTGATATCCTGGCCTGGGGACCTGCTGTTATTTCCCAGCCCCATATGTGTGACTTTGGGGCTCCTTTCTTGGCTGTTTAACCCAGCTGGGAGGATACTTCAGGCATTGCTCCCACATCTGCCCTGGCCGACAGAGCCGGGAGCTCAGCCTGCCCCAGCCCTGCCTGGCCATGGATCTGGCCACCTGGTACTTAACCTTGTTTCTTCGCCTCTCCCAATGCTCCCTGTCCAGCAACTCATGGTGAGATGTGTCTCACTAGTCCTGAAATGCATTTCTTTCCTAAGTGCAAATTCCATCCAGAGTAATTGCTTCTTTATTGCATCTATTGTATTACGCAAAATAATAAAACTCCATTAATTAGGCACAAAGTGAGAGCAGCGGAGGCTGGAAAGAGGATGCGCATTGAACAATTGCAATATCCCGTGTAGGATGCCACGTTTCGCTGCCGCTAGCACTGCCCGCAGGAGGAGTCAAGGCTCAGCTTTCTGCAAACCACCCGTGGGGCTCTCCTGGTGTCCTCCAGCCCTCCCTGTGCCTCTGCCTGGCGTTGAGCTGCACGCGCGGACGAGGGCACGTCACCGGCGCGTGTGCCAGAGCCCGTCTTCACATGCCTGGAGCACTCTTGAAATAATTGTGCCTAAACATTTTGACTTAAGTCCTTTGCTCTCCCCTCCCTGCTAGCATCCCAGCTCTGCGGTATCCCTTGGAAAATGCTGGCTGTCGCTGTGGGACAGGCTCTCCTGCCTGCTCCGCCAGGCGCCGGTTGGTTCAAATTAACTTTGCAAGCAATGCTCTGTCTCATTTTCTTCTGACTCCAACAACCTCCAGGCTGCTCAGCGCCTGTGTGGCCTGTCCCCTTCTGCGCCTTTGGGACAGATATAATGAAAATCATTCTGGGTTGAAAATCACAGCCTGGGAGACCGGGTTTCTCCTCTTCTCACCAGTAACCTGGCTGGAGAGCCCAGGCGGCTGAGCGGAGGAAACTGGTTTTGGGGACTGGCTGGGGATGGGGACTAGGGCTGGGTGCAGGGCTTTGGGAAGTGTTGTGGCTGGGAAAGGGAGATCCTCTGCAAAGCCATGCAAGGCCTGAGCTTTTCTTTTCTGCAAACCATGAGTGTGGGCTAGATATGCCAGCTGGAGAGGCCAGGGTGCAAGTAAAGGCTTGAAATCCACTTTGCACCAGAGCAGGCTGCGACCACCTTCAGAAATTACCTAGCAAACTCTCTGCCTGGGACAAACCGTGGCACAGGGCACAGGCTGGGGGGTCCCAACACATCTCAGGTACTTGCAGGGATTTTAGGGGGAGCTGGGACATTCCTGGGAAGCCTTGATCAATGAGTGCCACACACGCTGCCCTTCGGTCCTGCAACACATGGGTACCAGCCTGCTAATTACCCACCCCTGCATCCATACATCCCCATCCCTAGCTTGCACAAATGTGACTGTGAAAGCAGGTTTGCTAAGGAGGGGATTTATTAGCTGGAAAACCAGCAAAAATCCTCAGTCTGCAGGGGTTGGTTGGCTCTTGGGATGGCAGTGGAGGCTCCTGCGGTCCATTTGGGCAGCTCTGTCAGGAGCATCCCTGCCTCTGTGACTCTGCAGGCACGGGTGGACACAGGACTGTAATTACATTTCACATTGTTTTGCACACACTGTGAAATTAATGCTCCTGAAAATGAGGGCTAGTTGCGCTGGAGAAGAGCTGAATCTCAGCCTGGCTGAGCCTGGCCTCCTTTCCTTGGTTTGGTGGAAGCAGCAAGGTGGGGTTAGCAGAGTTGAAATGCTCCGTGCTCCAGTTTAGCGAGGACCAACGGAACGGGCTGTGCCGGCTCCGAGCTATGTGCCTGGCCTCCAGTCAATCCCATCGGTGCACAGGCTCATGCGTGGCCTCGGCCAGCTCTGCCACAGGACACGTCCCGCTGCCCCGCAGGGCTCTGCAGCCTCCCAGCACAGTCTCCCTGTGGCTTTAGGAGGAGAAGAGCATCGGTTGGGAGCACAGCAGTTCTCTTGGCTAATGCAGAGAGTGGAGATATCAAAAAGCTAGAGCTGAGCCGCTAAGTGCTTTGGCAGTGCCCAGCATATCCGCTGTACTTAATCCCCTACAAGCATCTGGCTGCCTTTCCCAAGGGAGTGGGTGCAACTCTGCTTCAAGCAGAGGAAGGAAAGCAGGAGAGCGGAAAGGATGCTGCTCTCTCCAAAGCTGGCTCAGGAGCTGGCCGGGAAGATTTCTTTCTGAAATGTTGGCACAAGTTGCAGGGGAAATCACTCAGAGAGGAGAGGCTGGCTTATTTCTAGATTTCTCTTGGGTTTAGGTAACTCACGTTTATTGGTGGCCACTCAGGAGAGTGTATTTGTAACAACTGCACTCTGCAAGGAGCGGAGAGTGGAGAATTAACCGGTGTGTGTCTTCTGTGACGGCTCTCAAGGGGAAGAAATCCACTGTCAAGCACAGCCCAAAGCCCAGAGGAGCAAAGTGATTTCACTCCTGCATTTTCATCACCTTTCTGTCAGTGACGGACTGGAAGCACCCATGAGGAACTTGTCAGTGATGAGCTTCAGGAACAATTATTTCTGCATGCTTTTCTGTCCAAAAAAAAAAAAGCTTCTCTTTGAATTTGCTGGGTCAGCGCTTTGGCTGCTGTTGGTTATTTCAATTTATGCTTTTCTCCTCGTTAAATCCTGCCCTCTGCGGAAATGTGTGAGCTCAGGAACTTTGGCACACTCGGTCCCTGCCAGGGTCCTGCCATCAAGTCTTCTTGTGATTGATTACTGCGCGAAAGGGTCTGCAGATGCTGTGGTTACATGTAACAACAGGGAGCTGGTTTCTGTGGTCCAGGAAGATACTATCTGCCTGGGATTTGCCTTGGATAAAGCCCCCCTCAAGGCCTCCCCTTCAAGTTGCACAACCAGCTGAGGCCACCCCAGATTTGGCTGTTTCTTTGCATAAGCACTAAATGGAACCAAACATTCTAGCAAGCCCCTTTGGACACGCCGCTCGGCAAGAAACTGGGCAGGAAAGCCAAAATGCACATTGGTTGCCTAAATGCAGGGAGATGGGCTTTGGTCAGACCTCTCCTGGCTTAAGAGTGTCTGAATTGATTGAACCGTTGAAAAAACGGAGGTGCAGAGGTGGTGATCTCTGGACCCCTGACAAGGGGAGCTCTGGAAGCTGCACGGTTAAAGCCTCAGTGTTTCCCCGACCAGACCCTGCAATGGTCACTTGCTGGGCTGAACTGGGCGGACTTTGCCATTTGCCCTCGCTCTAGGCAAGGCAGAGCTGCTGCCTCCTGACCTCTGCGGGACTGTGTCCATCAGCGTCTGCCTTTTCCATTTTTGTCTTTTTTTCTTTGTGGGTTGTGGTCAAGATACAGATTTCCAGTCTGGGGCCTCTTATTTATATACAGATTATTGGGGTGGGAGCTTCCCAGAAGGATGGAGCCTACCTCCCCCCTCCTAAACAAACAAATACATGAAAAAACTGTTGCTGCTTTGGAGTGTGAAGCAACCCTGCTCAAATGTGTTGTGAAATCAGGTAGATCAAGTCTTGCCTGCTGTAAACAGCTGGTGTCTGCTGCAAGATACTTTCTTTTTCAATTTGCGGTACCTGGACAAAGCAATCTGCCGGGATTTGGTGAGATACGATGCCCATCCATCAGCTGCTGTCGCCCTACGCGGCGTCTTGCTTTATCCCAGGGAATCAATCCTGCCTAATGTATAAATATTAGATCTGGAGTCTCAGCTGTAGAGGAAAACACGGAGCTGTCAGATAAGCTGCAATTAGTGCATTTATCTACTTTATTTTCCTGTCGCTTCCCAAACTCCTTTTGCCTGCCTGCTCTTAATACACATTATTAAACCTGCACTAAATGTTGATTAAAGAAGCAGAAATCCCAAGTGTTTGTTATCTTACACTGCTGTGACATGCAGTCTTCAACTGCCTTGTGTAAATTTTAGTTTTTAGGGTTTCCCCCCGCCTTCTAAGTACATTCATGCCAGAGAAATGGCTTTTTAACAGGGGATTAGTGGGTCGACCTTCTGATTTGCTTTCTGATTTGCTTGGCTTCACCGGAGGGGTGAAAGGTTTTGTCTTTGCAGTCAGCTCTGCTGTCTCGGAGAAGCATTTACCCCGCTTCGCCAAGCGCTCCGGAACCTCTTTAAGGAAAATGCTGCAAAAGAGATAGATATATTCTTATTAGTCTCGCAAGAGAAACCACAGTAATCAATCCCAGTGCTAGACTAACTCCTTCCCTTTGTAGTTCAGATGTTTAGAAGTAATTTGGGGAGTAATCACTGCGAATGGCAGTGTGGAAGTAAATGCCTGCAATAAAACATTGCGGGGGTGACTGTTATCCTAATGATATTTCCAACAAACATTACTGAAATATGTTTTCTTCTCTAAAAATGGCAACAGAATTTTAATGTTCTTAGTGCTAACATGGAAATGGAGTAAAAATTAGCTGGGTTGGTTCTGAGATAATTCTTCTTTATTATTGTAAGGGTGAGGTGGGTTCCCCCCTTCCTACTACTCTGCCTATCCAGGAGTTCGGCATTATTGTCTCCTTCATGATCTGCTCGTGGTTTATTTCATGTTACAAAGCCCCTTTCCATTAAACCAATATAAACAATTGCTATATTGTTTCACAGAGTAAACACATACGTTGCAAGCTGGCAATAGCATTAAAGGAAAAAGCTGCTGGCCTGATCCCAATGGCCTTTTCTCCTTTTTTCCAGATGGGTTCATCTCTTACTCTTTGTGAATAATTTATCCAGGCATGCCTGGAAATGTTCTCTAAAGAAATTACGACTGCCTTAAAACATCTATGCCAGTGCTGCCTGTTGGTGCTGGAGAACCTTCCTTTTCCCCTTCTAGCTAAGTGGTTTTCTCCCCATGTGTGAGCAAGCCCGTGGTGCTGGGATGAGCTGGGATGTTGGGAGAGGAGCCTGGGAGGGTCGGGAGCTCGAGGTGGGCAGTGATGGCATGGGCAAGGCATGTGGTCCATCCAGCCCTCATCTAACTGCGACGTGGGAGGGTCGCTGAGTTGTTCGGGGATCCAGTTCGGCGTTGGGCAAATCCTCCAGTGCCTGCTAGATGCCACGGTGCATGTGTGTCTGGGTTGATATCTCTATCTAGGCCACTTTGTAGAGATTTCCAAGGGAAACCTTTCCTGTAGGCAAACATTTCCAGGGTAATTCAGTTGTATTTGTAAAATTTGCCCTGTGAAACCAGTGTAACTTCAGCCTCCACATCTCTTGATTGAAGTAAAACTGCTTGCTGCACTTCGGTCGAGTATATAGAGCATCAGAGCCCAGTGTGCAGGGCTGCAGGTGGGTCTGCCCCTGCCTTCTTTTGATGGATGGGTGCATTTTAGGTGCCGCTGTTTGCAGATGGAGCCTATGGTGGCCAAGTTTTGCCAGCCAGTTTCTTCCTGTTATTCAGCATTTGCAAACCAAAGTGGAATGGATGGAGAAGTGGTGCCAACCATTGCTCTTGTGATCCTGTGTCTCCATCTGGCCAAACCTGCCGAGGGGGATTGGAGGCCAGAAGGAAAAACTCGCCATGCTCATAATCAAAGCATCCGAAATCCCAGGACATCGTGAGCTATGGGGAACACAAGGGAGGAAACTTTGGGGGAGGAAAATCTGGGGGAGGCTTCAGATGTTTGCTGTGCCTGGTGCTCCTGCTAGGAACGCAGCCAAGCTTCATCCTCCATCAGAGGCACGGCAAAGCCCGACAAAGCTACACGGCGAACACCTACCAATTAAATGCTGTGTAAAATGAAAGACGGGGTGTTGTTCAGCCCTTGTCAGTTCCTACAGAAGGGTGGGCTGCTGTCATTAGCATGTTAGCAGGACTCTGCCGCTCCCTAAGAGGGGGAGCTGGCTCTTTTCTTGGTGGCTCATAGCAGCTACCGGTGTTTGGGGCTGCTCTTTTCATTGCATGCCTCTGTCGGATGCAAAGCTATTAAGGCAGGTGATTAAATGCGATGCCTCTTTATTGATCCTCCACTGCTTCCCAGAGCTAGGGCTGACGTTATCCTCTTTGGATATTCATAGCGCTGCTGCTGAGAGCCGGCTTGGAAATCCTTCTGGACAAAGGTGTCAGCAGCTGTCTGCTGCCTTCCGCAGCCCTTTTGGCTGCCAGGCTCCTGTGCTGAGCTCTTTGGCACAGAGGGACCATGGGCTTTTGCTCGTCAGCCCGTGGACAGTCATGGTTTGACTCCGGGCCGGTGGTGATGGTACACAGCGAGGAGGACATGTCCCGGTGCATCAGCCCCCTCCGCATGCGGCTCAGGCTCCCTCCGGCTCTGCGCATGGGATGCTGATGTCTTCCTGGCAGTGGTGCTGGATGTCAGACAGGCTGGGCTCCCCAGGCTGTACCTCTGGGGATAATTTCTCACTTCCCCCTGGCTGTGGATGCCACTTCCCAATGGGTCATAAAATTTTGCCTTTTCTCTCTGATTTGCCTAGTTTTCAATGGAAGCATCCCTCCATGAAGTGATGCCGAGGGAGCCCGAATGACACCCCCCACTCCTATTTGGCATGGGGTAGCCGAGGACAGCAGAGGAGGCCTAAGAGCTGGCAGGTTATTCCCCAAATGCACCAGGAAAACAACAAAAAAAGTTTTTAAAGCATTTTTTACTAGGTGTTTGGTTTGCAGCCAACAGCCTAATGCATCACTGGGTTTAGTTCTGTCTATTCTGCAGTGCAGTTGCCCAAGAAATCAATGGCCTGACATACTTTCCTTTGCTAGAAAATACACTTTTTGCTTGAGTGGGTGTGAAAACTGAGAGCTCGCCAAAACCCACGCGGTGCTGAGGGAAGGCTCTCCTGCCGAGTCCGGCATCAAAAGAAGTCACAGGACAAAGACTTTGCTCTGCTACTTCTGTTCCGCTTGCCCGGGCCACAGGGCTTTGAATACCTACCAGAGGGCAATTTAACAGAGGGAAATGTCTTCTATTCTCTGGCTAAAAATAACCTTTTGCTACTGCATGGCCACCTGAATTTGCGGTCCAAGCTGATTTTCTGGCTTTCTCTATCCATTGCAATCATTCATAACGCATCAGAAAAACCCTGTTGCAGCATCTGGGCAATGCATTAATTTCTGCGTGGACCACACAGCTTCGTTAGGGTGTATTTTGTCTGTCCGTGCAACGAGGAACATCTCTGCCCCTTTACGGACTCCTCTGGGAAAGAGGTGTCTGATCCTTCCTGCTTCCTCAGTGAATCCCAGCCTTGCTGGGAAAGCCGAAACATCAATATAACTCCTGACCTCACAGCGGTATCCCTCAGTTGGCCAATTGTTTAATACTTGGAGAACAGCCACTGTAAAAAATAACAGAACAAAAGTCACAAAAACAACCTCTGAATTACCCTCTTCCCTGCCCGTGTTTTGACACGTGGTGGTGATTTCCAGCAGTGCCCAAGCAGACCCACTGGAAGCAATAACTGCTGGCCCCGAGGGCTGCCTGCGGCCATGAGGATGCGGTGATGGTCTCTCCCCAAACAAGGGTGATTTTTTTAAGCTTTTCTCTAGGGCGAAATGCCTCCGCGTCATTGTCTACTGCAAGCATGGATTTTGGGAAATGGTGACTTTCCTGCAGGGGAGAAACCCCCTGGATTTGGGTCTGGGAGTTGCCCTGCTGTTGTCAGCCCTCTGCCATCTCAGAGGAGCCATAACCTCAGCTTGCAGGATCACTCTTACTGCTGGCATTGCCCGTCCCCACGGGCTCCCTTCTGCAAGGTCTTCTGACTCAGAGCCCATCTCCTTCTGACAAGTTTATTGGTTTTTCCAGAGCCTCTCCAGTGCTACTGAGGCAATGGCTTTCATTTCCCTAAAAGCAGCCGTGGGAGGGAGAAGCAAGGACCAGTTAATGCCTGCAGGAGTGAGTGAGCTATGTGGCCGGGCTGGCTCCAGCATGGGGCTCATGTGGGACCACCAACCCCCTGCATCCCGCATCCCCGATCCTGCCGCAGCATGGAAAAGCACGGGAATGCCCTGCCGCTATTCCCAGAAGAGCTCGCTTGTGTTTCCAGCTCTGCTGGGGAGAGGCTGGATAACTGGGGAATGAGTTGGGTGCTTTGGTGGTGATTTTGTTCACAGCGGAGCCGGTGCGAGCCCCTCGCTCCCCGCTACCTGCTGGGGTCTGCCCGGAGCTGGAGCACGAGGAGTGTGTGCAGCGCCTGGGGCGAGGGGGATAGGAAAGCCCCGGAGGGTTTTTTCACTTCTATGGCAAGTCTTATCGGTGTCCTGGGCACAGGGAGCTGTCAGCCCATCTGAGGGACATGCAGGCTCCCAGATGCTTGTTTTCTGGATGGATTGAAGGCTCCCAGCTCCAGACCCCCCAGGAGAAGGAGAGGTGAGTGCCCTGGGCATCTTGCCACCTCCGCTGTGCTCAATGGCAGCTGCTTCTCGCCTGGAAAAAGCACACACACTCCACCTTAAGATTCACTCTGCTGTCTCTAAGTGGTACTTGACATCATATCTTCTGCCCAGCCGCAAGCTTGTTTTTCTCCTGCAGCTCTGGCCGGCTGCTGGGTAGAGGTGGTGTGCTCACCCCCTCCCCGGCACCCCAACCCTCTCGTGGCGGCACACCTCGGGGCCACACCTCTCACCTTTTGGGAGGATGCCAAGGTTGTTAATCCACTTTATGGATTAAAAGACTGAAAATGTTTGGAGCTTGAGAAAACAAGGCCCAAACCTCTGCTCCTGCTGCCCCAGCACTCAGCACCGTGCCTTCAAAGTCACTGTCAATTTACAATATCAGGCCAAAAATGTGGCATTCTTAGAGGAAAAAAAAAGAGTGCATCTGGGAAAAGGAAAAAAAAGGTGTTTGCTCCTTTGCCACATTATAATTGGAGTGTGATGGGGAAGAGTGAAGTGGTGCAATGAGCAGAGTGCTCGTAAATGAGTGCTGCATCCGTGGAAGGGGAGGCTGATGACAGTTGCGCTGGCAGGACCGTCATCTTTGGGACCGGGGTAACAGATCATCTGCTTCAACAGCAGGGTAGAGGGAGACAGCAGGACTCTGGGGAGGAGCGAAACCAAATAAAACCCCAAAAGAAAGGAAAGTCAGTAGCCAAAAACCGGAGCCACCTCTTTCTTCGGTGCTCAAAGCCCCTGAAGCAAACCTTTAATCATCCTAGAAGGGAAGCGCTCGCATGGTGGCAGGAGGACCATGGCTTCCTCGCTCGCGACCAGGGTTTACACAGCGATTAAGGTCTCAGCTGGCGAAGAAATCCGCTCAGCAGATTGCAGGGGAAAAGAGTGGGGAGAGACACTCAAGAGCTGCTGTGTGAAACTTGTGAGCTCTGTGTCATGCTGGACGGCCGTGCACAGGAGACAACAGGTCTCAATTTGAGCTGAATATTTTCCAAGTATCCAAAGGTTTTGGGGAGTCATTTTTCATTACTGGGAAGACTCCGGTTGCCCAGGCAATCCTGCAGTCCCAGCCTGCTCGCTGCAGGTGCCTTCTTTCCAGGGTCTGGGAAGATGCTTTCCGAAATTTAACTGCAGCAGAGGGGGTTGCTCAGGTGTGCTCCAAGTAATTTCCACTCCTGCAGCCCCACGGGGTTTTTGGAGGATGCTTAACCCCTTCAGGGGAAAAAGTCGCTCCCAGTGCTGTAGAAATAGTGTGAGGTTGGGCTCAGCTGCTCGCCTGGAACAGTAAAGTCCAAGGGAGCTGCTGTTTGAGCCGGCTCACTGTCCCCAAAGGATCCCAGCTCCCTTCTCCTGCAGGGTGGCAGGTTGAGAGGCCGGGTGAGAGCCGACCCCAAACCTCTGCCCCAAAGTGTACAACTGCTGAGCTACAGCCTGGCTTGCTCTGTGCAAGACACATTGGGAAAACATCCGGGGCACAGTGTTCAGGGGGACAGTTTGAGGAGCAGCTTTGAAGCTTAGCACAGGCATTTACTGTTCTGCAGAGCAGCTATATTTTCCTTTCCTCTGCAAATAAGTGGAGAATCAAACGGTTTGCATTCAGCTCTTGGCTGCAGAGATAGCCAGCCGCTGAATGCAAAACATTGCTCAGCCCAGCTTCCCTCTAATCGGTCCAGGTGGCTGTGACCTGGAGAAGTTGAAGTCCTGCTCTTGTCCTCCCCCGAGACATGCTGGATGTGCAGATGGGAGTTTTCTAAATGCTTTTGCAGTAGCTGAGCTAATGCAAAATGGTGTTTTTGCTTTGCCCTTCGCACGCCTCCCCTTGCCCTTGTCACTCCAGTTCCATCCTGCCCCCGGTGCTGGTCCTGCGCCATCACTCACCTTCTCCTGCCCTGCAAGCAGGGGAGGCTGCAGACCTGGTTGTGGTCTGAAGAAGATAACGATGGAGGAAATGCCTGCTTTGAACAGCTCTGCCAGAGGGGTGAGTGGTTCAGTGAATTCAGCTCATTACAGCCTGTTCTCACAAATTTCTGCTGTCCTCTTATCAGACCATCAGCCTAAACAGATCAGCCTTCGGCTACCATCAGACACCGCCTTGTACCTCTGCAGTCGAAGGCTTGGGTAGCTGCAGCCTGACTCACGCTGTGTGGGAGAAAGTAATTATTTCAGCCACAGCAAATTGGACCAGTAATAACCTTCCTCTCCGTAACAGCAATGATGCTCCTTTAAAAAATATATTTTAATAATTTTGGATAATGAGTTGGGCTTATCAGGGAGCGGGCAGTAGAGGGATGAGGAATGGGTGGACAGGAATAGCGGAGTGGAAAGGAGAGGTGGCTGTTGTGTCCCTCGGAGAGGGTACGGCGGGGCTGATCCTGCAGGCAGGGCGCAGGCAGGGCACGGGCAGCCACTCTCTGGGACACAAGCAGAGGGAGAGCAACACCGCTAGCAGACTGGGCTCACCGTAGGTCTCACTAGGGGCTATTTCTCTTTCCCGGAACGTGAGCAAGGGTTGTATCCGCACAGGGTCGTGGTGAGCATTGCATGTGCACGTAAGGACTTTCCTTCCTCCTCCTCTTCCTCCTCCTCCTCCCTCTGCCAGCCATTTCGGCAGCTTGCTCTCAGTTCCCTGCCCGCACCCTGGCGTGATGTGGAGCCGTTTTGCCATCTTCAAGAAGGAGCAATTGCCCTTTCCCTAGAAGTGTTTTGCTGTGAGCCAGTGAAGAAAGTTTGATGGAAAGCAAGCTGGATCCGAAACTACGGTGACCTCCTCTGTGAGGCTTTGTTAGTCCTCGGAGGTTGCAGAAGAGATGTACAGGGATTTTAACGTGAGATTGCTATGTGCCACTGCAGCATTTCAAGTGCCTCTGCTCCCAGTGTTGGGGAGATGTTTCTGTTCCTGTCTCTTGCTGGGAAGAAAATGCAACAATGCTCTCTAGAGGCAGAAGAAGTCAAGAAGAGGTTTGCTTTCCCCGGCTCTGCCTTTTACCATGACCTTACTGCTCTTCGCAGCTGTTTATTTCCCACAGAAACAGCAATTTCTGGGCATTTTGGCCTCTTGAGTTGTAGCTTGGGTGGTTTGCTTCTCCCTCCCTGCCCACAGGACAACCTGATATAATTATTGCAGATGCTTGGAGGAGGGCTCGGAGCAGTGGGGAGTATTTGGGGTCAGGATGGGGAGTATTTTGGGTTGGGATGGAGCTCTGGGGTGAGATGGCTGAGCGGGGTGATGGAGGAAGGGGAAAGGGCTGGTGGAGATGTGCTGCAGCATGGTCCAGCATAGCTCTGGGGCAGGGAAAGTCTTTGGGGCTCATGATGGGATCTTGGGAGGGGAAGGTCTTCTAAGGACTAATTAACCCCAGGCATCAGGTGGGGACAGATGCAGCTGTGGGGTTGCACTGGGAAGGTAGAGTTGCAAGAGCCCAATGGGGCACCAGCTGCCCCTTAATAAAAGCCAGATGGGACACAGAAGCTGGTTTGGAAGGTTGTGGATCACTTCTGGGCAGGCAGCAGCTTTGATATTGGCTCACCTAGGATATATTTTGGGGTGTGAAGAAGGGACTGGAGCTCTGATCACCAAAGGGGTTTTCAGGCAAGTGTGGGGCTGAGCCCAGGGAGATGTTGGAGGAGCTCCTGGGATGCCTTAGCCAAGGCTCGTGGGGCAGCTCCTGAGGTGGGGGCTGGCAGTGGGGATTTGCTGAAGCTGTGGAGATGTCCTACAGGGCTTGGAGCCTGATTCCACAAGAATTGGCAAAAATGGGAGTGCCAGCACCTGGCTCTGCAGTTACAGATCCCGTCCTCTGCTCTTCCAGAGACCCCAGATGAGATCTGTGTCCAGCTGTGTTGGCTGCCGTACGTACAAAACATTTGAGTCTTCTGCCTGTGATCTTCCAAGGGGGAGGGGGGCTAAAAGGTGATGCTCTGCACTGTGCAGGAGATGATGTACAGGGCCAAGGTGGGAATCCAGGTGAGATTTTTGGGATCCTAATCCATAGACTTCTTCCTCTGAGAAGTTTCTTCCTGTGGACAGTTGACCAAGCAGAATTCAACCCATGGAGTTGTAGTCAGTGGGGTCCCTTTGCTTATGCAAAAAGACCAGCTGAGTCAGCTGGGCTCACTGCTGCCTTGCAGCAAGCAGGGCCTGTCCCCTAGCTTGTACCTGGGGCTGGGTAGAAATGCAAAGCTCAGACTACTTCAGGCCATCAAAAAAAAAAAAATCCAAATAAAATAATTCCTTTTACTGTCCTGGCCATTTTCCAGTTCACTTAATTACATTCTGCTGATCCACCCTGCAATCCCATATGTTGTTGTTTATTTTATTAGCTCATATTGCATATCTTTCAGTTACAATGGCCCTATGAATAGCCTAGCCTGCTGAATTAATTGTGCTGGTGAAAGGCTCAGGTTAATGTATAAAATGTACTTGCATCCCCTGAATAAAGGAAACAAAGGAAGCTATATTACTGAGCCGAACTGGGCAATCTCTTGTCCCCAAGTGACTGGGAAGATATGTAAAGAATTCACTGGACAAATTGTTTAAAAAGGTGCAGGAGGATACCTAGGCTGAGCATGGTTGGCACAAAAATCTGGTGTTTGCTGCCTGGAGAAGTTCACGGGGTGGCCGGTCCAGCTGGTGAGGATGCACTGGGGACCTGGGTGAGGCTGGAGAGGAGCATGGCCACTGTGGGTGGTGGCTCTCGGTGCTGGGCAGAGCCCTGGGTTCCATCCCTGTGCTGAATCGCAGCCTGTTTGCCCATGAGAGCATTTCCCCTGGTGCAAGGTTCCTCTGAGCAAGGTGGGTCCCAGAGCAGACCAGCCTGAGCCCTCCCATTCAAAAAATGTGGTTGAATTCAGCCCCATGAAGGTTCACAGGAGACAGCCCTGTCACTTAGTGCCCTTTGATGGGGAGAGCAGCAGCAAGGAAGCAGAGGCTGAAGTCACTGATTTGAGGTTTTGCCATCAAAAGGACTTTGGGACCTGGGTGGACATAAGGTGTCTGAAGTACTCCTTCAGACCCATATCATGTGTTGAGTGTCTAGCTGAGAAGTGGGAGACCGTACGGTTGAACCTTGCACTCCTTTCTGTCTGGCATGGGGGTGAGGATAATCCCCCTGGGAAATCTTGGTGGTGTCTGTACAGCATCTGGGGCACCACAGCCCTGGTGCACGTGGGTCTCCTTAACGAGATAACAATGCAAATAATTGCAGTGGCGGTGAATACCTCCTGGCTGGCTGAAAGCTGGAAAAAGCAGGGCAGGCAGAAGTTTTGCAGAACTTGTCTTTTCATGCTATCTTTCCCAATCCATTTAACGCCAGTGGTAAATGTGATGACGGGTTGTGAGGAACTGGTGGGTTATGGGCTGGGTACACCCAACTGCGGCTGCATCGTTTCTCATTGCTTTGTGCTTGTGGCATTAAAGATACCTAATACCGCTAGATAGCAGATGATATATTGCTTTAATTTCCTGTTATTCCCATAAATCAGGAGCGATGCAAAGTCCGTGACATCTCATGGAGGTTGCCCTGAGTCTGGAAAGCGCATTGGGAACTGGAGGACGAGGTGATGCTGGGCCCAGAGAGCTGACAGAGCCTTGCTGTGGGCCTGCGCTGCCCCGAGGATGGGACTGAAGAGGTTGGGATTTAGAGGCATCTGGGGTGTTGATGTTTCTTTGCTCAGGGGACAAGGAGCCAAAGCCCAACTGCATCTCCTACTGCAAGTTCCAATCTAGCTGGTGGCAGTTCTGAATAGTGCTGGGTTGGGGCTTCAGCAGCCAAAATACATGTATGCTGTCCTCCCAGGTAACTGGGCTGGTGGTTCTTTTATGCTTTTTTAATTCCTGCTAGCTTTTCTATTGGAAAGCAAGTCCCATATTTCATGTCTCCCGTTATTCAGGATGCTTGATGCATCTGGCCATGTCTTTCAGATTTTGCTACGTGCGGTCTGCGAGTCAAGGTGAGATGCACAGGGCTTCATGCTTCCTCTGCCATGCTCCGGTCTTCCGAGATTGGTAAAACATCAGCGTGGGGAGGGGGTTATACGTGCAGACTGCAGATATACATGGAGGGGCAGCTTGTGCTAAATTGCACCAGATTAAAGCATTTCAGTTTGGAAACCCTTGCTCTGGTTTGCTTTCATGGGGTTCTGTGCTCTCTTAAACTCGGTTGCTATGACATGGTTAAGGAAGCTCACTGCCTTTGAAACTAGAAGGGATCACCGATTATTTAATCTGACCTCCCATGAGGTGTAAAGCTTTCCCCCATCATTACCCCAAGCCCACATTTCTGTCTGAGCTCTTGCATATGTTGCATCTTAATTTCAAGGCTGAGTGATGCATGATAGCAAACCCCCTGAAAGTCCTTGTTAAGTTTGGAAATTATCCTTGCAATTAAAAACTGTGTCTTGTTTCTAGCTCCAGTTTTACTTCACTTCAGTTTCCGTTGCCGGGAGCTCATTATAGCTTTCCCTGCTGCATTAAAGAGATATCTGTTATCAGGGGAGCACCAAACAGGGCTGTCCCAGAGAGCCAGAGAGGTTAGAAGGAGACGACTGGATGATCTGGGCTAGTAAATGGGATTCACAGGCTGCTTTGGGAAGGGAGCAGGTGGGGATGAATGCTAAGGGAGCGTATGAAATAATGGCAGCCTGATGCAGGAGCTTTTTTCTTATTTCATGGATCTCAGCTCAACAAGTTGATGACACTGGACATTGCAAATGTCCTGGATTTGCACGAAGGCTCAGCCATCTCTTGCTTAAGACTGCTTTGCTTTTCCATCTGCATTTTTCCCACCTTGTTAGTGTTGTTACATGGCTGGATAACTGGTGCCTTGTTTCATCTCTGGTCTTTGACCATCAATAGCACCCGCAGCATTACTGTGAAGTAGAGGCCACTGGTGTCTGTCTCAGCCTGATGTGGCCCTTTGCCACCACCCCATTTGCTTCCCAGGGGATGGTGAGCACTGCTAGGATGCCACGGAGCCTCGAGGATGCTGAGATCAGAGGTGATGCTCTGCTTTCTCCCACTGGCTAATTACAAGGACAGTGGTAACCATGAGGAGCAGAGACTTGTCCCCAGGGAGGTACCTGGGGTGTGGAAGTGCACGGTGCTAAAATAATGGGGAGATCTGAACCCATGTGGGACTGGAGTGCCGTCCTTCCCGTGAGCCTGGAGCCGTGCGGGCAGCACCGTGCTGACCTGGTGTGTGCCAGCCGCAGGGCAGGCTGGAGGTCGAGGGATGGAGGTAGCACTACAGACAGGTCCCTTCTCTGTTCCTCTCTTCTTCAATCACCTACGTGCTGGACCAGCTTCCCTTCGCCCCGGGGAGCCTGGGTGTCACCTCTGACCCTCGTTAAGTGTTTTCACTCCCTGCTTTCTTGCTCCCTCCTTTGCCTTGCTGTGCTTTCAGGGCACAAGCTCTTGCCTCGGCAGCATCGTGCACTGCAGATCCCTCCTGTCGCTTGAGGCTGATGCGCGCTTGCTGCCTACGATATGCACAGGCTGCATGCAGATTCATAATTTGGTATTAAATCTTATTTAACCCAAACTCTCACGGATGTGTGCAGGAGTTTGTGGTGCTGTGGAGAGGACTTTGTGTTTGGATAGTGAGAAAATGGTGTATCCAGAGGGACGCTGGGGTTTTCTATCAGGTAGTGAGTGCCATCTGTTATCTGCTGCCTAGAACTTGATTTGATGCACTGTGCTGTCAGCTGTTTAAACTGGATTAGCACAAGTGTTTCTTCCTCTCCTCAGTGATTTGCCATGTTCTTAATGTGATGCCCACTAATGACAGGGAAAGAAGCTAAACCAAGTTATTTTCCCATCGACTAAATGGCAGGTTGCATTCCTCTTAAAAACGGTGAGCAGAAGAGAGAACCTCCTTCACGGAGGCTGCCGGATGGAGTCAATTAATTCTGACTGCTAAGAGCAAGATAAATGGGGAGAAGGGAGCTGGACACGCACTCGCACTATCCTGAGAGGAGGAGGTGATCTGCTCCCTGTCCAACTGCTGTTAGTCCTGGCGAGGGAAGCTTGGAGCTCAAAGGACGTGGGGCTTGGGGTAAGCCAACATTGGGGGTCACCAGAGAACCATTAACCTCCTAGATTTCTTGTTAGCACCATCCACCTTTGTAGCCCAACTTGCAAGGGGAAGACGTATCCTTGGGGATGTGCTTTGCATGCTTCCCCAGGTATGGTGCTGGTTCACTCCCCCTGTGTGTCACAGTGGGGCTGAGGATGTGGGGCTGAGGACCTGTCACTGCCAAGCAACACTTTGCCTGGTGACTTCCAAATGTTCTTGTAACCATTGGAGCGATTTCAGAGTGTGTCTATGCAGCAAAAAGTGAAGCAAGCCCCAAGCCTCCTCCCCGGCTTGCAAAGTGCGTCATCAGTTATGTCTCTGCAAACTGCCTGCAAACTGGGATGGGAAATGCAAGTCAGATCTCCCTTCTGCCATAAGCAGTGCTTGTATTTTGCATGCAGAGTGCAGATGTCTAGACAAGGGGAAACACACCAGAGGCTTTGAGACAATGCAAAAAAAAAAAAAAAAAAAAAAGAGCCAAGTGCAAGTGCCTGCCCTTGTGCTCCATGGGAAGTAGGCTAAAGCAGGCTCTTTCTTAATTTTATTTTTTGTTCTCGGTGTGTGTTTTGCTCCAGGATTTACTACACAGAGCTCTTTAGACTGTTTCCACAGGGCTTATTTAATATTTGGAACCTCTGGTAGTTCTTCCTTGTCCTATGTGTTCAGCTGTTTTTTTTCCACGCTGCAATTTGCTATTAAATTTCACTGTGAGCCCTTGAGTGCTTTTGTGGAAGGATTCCACTGTATGATCTGTTCACTACGATAATCATAACCCTGTGCTAATTACTTCCATCATAGATAACAGTGCTCGGCTCTAAAGCATTTCTCCTTCTCTTTATTCCTGTCTCTCTCCCCCAGTTCCTCCTCCCTCCTGTGCAGCATCCCTATTCTGTGTTCTGATCATGAATGCCTCTGAAGAGCTGCTCCTTGTTAGAATATCCTGAATAAATTGTTTGGAAAGCAATCCTGCATATTACACATCCCATAACGATCTCTGACTAAAACTTGTAACGGTCCCTCATTGAGACTTGTGCTGAGCGGTTTGCTGCAGACTCTGAGATGGCATTTTCCGTAATTGATGTCCCACAGAAGGAGGTGATTTAATTCTGCTGAAGTCCTATTTGTTTTCTACAAGTCTCCCGAAGTTAATGAGACCAATTATTCCAAAGAGCTAAGACTTTAATAGCGCGAATGTATCATCTTGTGTTGAGCTCATCCCTGTGTGTGAGGCAGGGTAATGCATGGGATGGCGATGGCCTGGAGCAGCCCCTTGGAGCCCCGTTCTCAGCTATTATCTGAGTGCAAGGTGAGATGCTTTGCTCCATATGGACACAGAGCAAAGCCAAAACAGTCCTTGTTTGAGGGAATTTGTAATCCTAAAGTGTCTCTCTGACACAATCCAGGATAGATTTGCTCTATAACCAGACTCAAAAATTGTCACATTGGAAGTAAATGTAAAAGGTTTCTGAAGAGCAAAGCCTACAGAAGTGGAGTAACGTCATGCTTGCATGTTCCTCTGCTTCCATCTGCTCAAGAGCATTTCTTCCTTGCTGTATTTCCCAGCTCAGAGCATGCTTGCCCAGCCAACCAGCTGGGGATGCAGTACTGATGAAAGCTGGATGTTGTTGTAGTTTCCTTCATGGAAGAGGCTGAAGATTAGAGACTTGTAACCTTTACACCCAAGCCTTCCCTAAGGCTCCATTCATACTCAAATCCTCCTTTTCTCCTTGTTCCTATGAGCTGAATTCTGTGAGCTGTAACTTAATCAGCTTGTTAATTTTAACCTTTTCTTAAAGGATTATGTTCCACCCCGCTTAACTCCCAGAAAAGCTGACACCCCCTGGGCATTCCCTGTGACCTAATGTTTTTCTCCCTTCAAACTTTCTTGTGTCTTCACAGTTCTGCAGTGTTACTTCTTTCTAATGATGCCAACTCAAATCCTGGTGCTCACTGAATAACTTTTCTATATGCTGGAATTAATAATTAATAATAAGCATCTATCAGCTGCAAGCTGCATTATCCAAAGAAGGATAATGCAGGTGGGCAGCTGCTAACTGCTGGTGGAACATCTCTCCTGTAGCATCATGTCACAGCATTGGGGGAAGGATGTGTGATTTGCTGGGTGTCAGTGGGTATGTGGGAAGGATGCAGGTAGTGATTGACCCCTGTGAAAACATACCTTGCTTGCTGCCAGGATCCATTTCTGGGGAGAAAGGTAGGAAGGATGGGGTTGAATCTCCCAGGGCTTTGCTGGGATACTGGGAAGTCAGTGGGACAAGTGGGAGAAGGGAAGAACTGCCAAGGCAGAGCCTGCACTGCTTTCCAGGCACTGCTGCCATGACTCATGGGATTAGATCACAGGTTTGCCTAAGCAACAGCTTTTGTAGGTTTTGTTTTTCTAATTTAGATGACTCCTTTGTTTCCCAGAGGTTTTTTGGGGGAGTCTGCCTCTTTGCTGTTTCTCTGAGAGGTTTTTCAACGCTACTATGATGTACTTCTACAACACTGGAGCAGCCCGGTGTGACCCATGGTGAGGGCAGGGCTGTCCCGTCAAGGCAACATGCAGAGCACAAGGTTTTCCTGGTGTTTGGTGTGGTGAGGACAGGATCCTCTTAAAGAGAAGATGTGCAAGTGCTTTGCTTGAAGAAATATCTGAGCAAGAGCTGCTGATGGCTTGTAGTCTTTCTGAATTACTTTTCCATGTGTGGGCTTTTTATGGCTAGTATGAGCAGAATAAGCATCAGCCTTCTGGTGCCATGGGTGGCTTCTCTTTAGCAAGGAGCACTGCTACTGCCACAGAGTAATGTTTCAGCATGGCAACGGTATGGTTCAAAGTAGCAATAAGAATACAACTGTTGTTTGCACGGATGAATGCAGAAAATGATGTGAAAAGGCAAGAAACCCCTTCATCTGTAAACACGCTTTTCTTTCTCAGCATCCACTGAAGTCCTCTGACACATGACAGTTCTTACTCTGAGTTTCAAAGGAAGTGAAGGCTGTGAAAAGCAGGCTGTCTACCATGGAAAGAAGAAATGTGTTTTTTAGATTAGATATAGAAGTCCACATTTGCTTTTTGCTGCAGAAAGGATGAGTTTGCCCACGGGGCTGTGGGAACATCCCTTCCTGTGCTGACCGTCCTCGCTGGGGAGGCAGCCCATGTCACTGAGGATGGGCATGGCTGTGCAGCCTGGGCCGTTCCTCCTTGTCACCATTGCAGTTGTGCTCACTGCTTAAATGAGTAAAAAGACATCTGCCTGCCAGTTTTTCTGGTGGAAACTATTCAAGAATAATGCTATAAGAAAAATGCAGTTACACAGAAGTGACGCTTTCAAATGGGTGCTTTCCATTTTTTCCATCCGCTATCGCTGTCTTGTTAAGTACCAGTTACTAATTAGCCTTCATGTCTCATTAAAATCATAGTGTTTTTTTTTTTTTTACCTACTGAAATTTTGTAAATAGCCTTTATTCTGGTCTTTAATGCATGTTGATTGAAGTATTTATTGGATGCCACTTATGCAGCTCTGTGCCTGCATTCATTTTCTTCTTAAGACATTTACTAAACCTCTGCTTAGAATTACTCCAACCCATCTGGCATATTAAGTGTTTGTGCAGAGTGTACCCGACTTTCCCATCTACTTCCTTAATTAATATTAAATATTCAAGGGAATTGAATTTTTTTCCTCCTTGCCATCTGATCTTCCTCCCATCTACAACAGTGTATTTGCGTAGAAATGTGGCTCTAGCAGTGGAGCGTTAGCTCAGAGGCTGGGAGGTGGCTACTGGAGGTGAGATCAAGGTGCCCAGTTCTGCACAGCGACAGAGATTTTGGCAGGCAGATGGCTCCAGTGATGGGTATCTTCAAAGCCAAGGATATCAAAGTCAAAAGATATTATTCCACCCTATTCTGGCATAGCAGGGAAGGGTCTCCTGGAGGCAGGGACTTAAATCCGCCCCACTAGCCGTGTCAGCTCGGAAAGCTGCCCTGCATCCCCAGGGAGGAGTGAGGATGTAAAGGATTAGAAATGAGCTCCATTGGCAGAGCTTTGTGGGGAAGCGCTTGTACAAAACCTGTCTGCATTAGGCATGACAGGGACAGGATTTTACTTCTGTAGTCACCCTCACAAACAAAAAATGAGAACAGAACATGTCACTTGCCTGGTGATTATCCAAAGCAGGCTAAACCCCGTGCCAGCAGCAAAATCAGGGCTAAGAATGAATTTAAGTGGCAGTAAAATATTCACAGTGGGGTCGAGGGCGGAAGGTAGTTATTAGCTCTGAAGAGGATCTCTTGCAATAAAGAGGGCATCTGGCTTTGTAGCTCTTCCTGGCAGGTAGGAAAAGGTGCTTCTTGGAATATTCCAGCCATAAATCTGTCCACCTGGAGGCAGAAATTAGAGATACTGAAGAAGAGGATTTACAGCAGTTCTTACTCCAGGATGTTGTACTGGGTGTTTCAAGCAGTCTTTACAACAGCATCGTGGCTGGCTTGTGATGTGGATAAGAAAACCCTGCTGTATCTATTATCCTTTCCACAAGAAGAAAAGAAGCAAGCATTTATGGAAGGAGAAAGCAGATGGTAGTTTCTGCCCTTGGAGGTGATTGTGATCCCAAGCGTGTGCTGCTGTGCGACACAGGGTGACATGTGGCCTGTGCCCACAGGGGACGGGGCTGCTGCTTGTGCCAGGGAATCGGCGTAGCCTCCTGCTATCCTGGTGCTGCCAGATCAGGGGGATGCTGAAGGTGTGAAGGCTGTGCTGAAAGGGGGGGGTCATGCTGCAAGCACCCCTCTGATAGCTGGTGGAGATCAGTGGCTGCGACTGTGGTCCATGTGCGTGCTGTGGTGCAGCTGGGATGCCCTGTCTCAGCTGCAGGGAGCTCCTGCCCGTGCTGGAAATGTTTCGGTGGCCATCTGGCCTGGAACAGTATCCGATCTGGGTGCTGGAAATACCTTCTTACCAAGCGCATGGCTGCGTTAAGAAGTCACTGCTGGTGGGTTGAGCCAGCGCTGCTGGAGTAACGGTGCTGTGCTGTCAAAGCTGTGCTTTTGGCTTTGGTTGGGAAATAGTCCCCATCCCTCCCAGCGACCAGACCACGCAAAACGAGTGTTTTGGCAAGAATCTGCATCCGTGGTCCAGGATGCTGCTGATGCAGCTCTGGTGGGCAGGGATGGCACTGCTGCCGTCGCCAGCAGCGAGCAATGCTGGAAGACATCCACCACGGAGGCAGTGCCGGCAGCCCTGTCCTGAATTATGCATGGCAAAGCTGCTGAGCACCAGCTCCGGCAAAGCAAAGAGCCTGCAACGTATAGACCGAAACGCCTTTGTGTTAAGCAAGAGGGAAATCGCTCCTGCTAATGGCTGTCACTCTGAGAAAAGCAAAGCTGTTCACGGATGTGTCATGTGTGCAAGGAGCCTGCGTTTTCCTAATGAACCATCTGCTCAAAATCCTTTTCTTAGGGATTAGCAATGACCCAGTCTGGCCAAACCAGTAATGTCAGCGTTTAAGCTCTGACTTGGTTTGATCCAGCTTGAATACCTGGGAGGGGGCACAGGGGTTCATAAATGCACCTTCCCCTTCATATGACTGATACAGGGATGCTCTTGGGGGAAATAACTTATTCCCCAACCCATGGGAACTGTGCACGTTGCGCCCAGAAAGCCTCAGCGGCTGCATAAAAGGCAAGTCTCAAACCCAGCTTGTTGTTTGTAGAGTCTGAGAAGGGTTTTCAGGAGGTGGCTGGTGTTTGGGCCCCGGTGCCCCATCGGAGGCAGCGATGCTGTGCTGCCTAGGACCGGGTCTGAACAGGGTGCAGGGATGACCACGCTCTTCAGCTCAGCCAGCCGGAGGCTTATAGAACTATTGGCAATTTATTCTAATGAGAGAATTATGCAAACACTAAGCAAAACTGGCATTCGAGTACTTTGTAGAAAGTACTTATTTTGCCAGTTTGTAGAGAGAAAGATCTTAGAGGAAACAGAGAAGAATAAACCAAATCAAAATAATTAAAGCAAATATTCCACTACATTGCAAATGAGTCTGCAGCCTGGACCAAAGCACTTTAAATCAGATTCTGAAGTCCCAGGATGTGTTTGGCAAGGAACAGCTGGGGAACCTCTTTCCTTTCATTAACTTTGCCTGAGTACCAACAGCAAGAAAAGAGGGAATGGAGCACATGGCACTGGAGGGAGGAGGTGGAGGTGAGGAAGAAGAGGAGAGCAAAGCACCAGGAAGCAGTGAGCAATCCTGCTGGAGTGGCGGTTGCTCGCAGTTCCTCCTGGCCAAGATATGCTGTTGTGGTTTAGGCAGTAACTGTTCCTGCTGATCGCATCTCCCTGCTCTGCTCCATTGCTTCCCTCAGCACCCTGGGCAATTCCTAGCTCCTTTCTCATATTAGTTTGCCATCCCCTGGGGAGGAGATGCTGCAAACGATTCATGTACCTATTACTTATTGTAACTTGGATCATTTTGGCACTGCTGAGCGATGCCCCTTGCCTGCTTTGCTGTCTGCAGAGGCCAGGCTGGTAGGCAGGGAAGGGATGGTGAGCTGCTGGGGAGAGGACCAGGATTCCCAGGCTGCCTTTTTGCGCTTGATGGGTCTTCTGAAGTACTTGGCTGTGTTTCTACCAGCTACATGATGGCAAGAGCAGCTTTTGTGATTTCCAGCTTTCTGTGCTCGAGGCATGCAGAAATAAGCCCAAGTTCCCTGGCAGTAACATGGCCATAATCCTCCAGACCTGTCTTTTGCTAACGGGAGCCTCAAGAAGAGGTGAAGGCTGTCAAAACCATCAGAGCTTCTCAGGAGCTGCTCAGTGCAAACGCATATACTTGAAGATTGTGGGTGGTTTTGCTTCAGACAGCCTGTGATGTCTTGGTTTCTGTGACTTCTTAACAAATTTCTCTCCTTTTCAGAAAGGAATAGAGCTGAACCAGCCCTCCTCCTTCTCCTCATCATCCCAGGGTGGCTGACCTGAGATGCCACCGTGGGAGTGGAAAGGCTGAGCTGAAGCCGTGGGCTCACCACATACTCGGGCCAGTTATTCCCTGAGTGCCTGGATGGGAAGATAATTTCCTCTGGTCCTTCTCCAGCCATATGCTTCTAATACTGAATTCCAGAGCTCCTGCACTGCCAGATCAGACTTTCTTTTTTTTCACAGCTTGCACTAATTCAGCCTGGAGAACTGTTTTTTTGGCTCCTTTGGGGTATTTACAACCTGATGCTGACCCTGTTCCCGCACCAGCCCTGCCAAAATCTCCCTCCTCCCCTGGGGCTGAAGGTGGGAAATGACAAAAAGGATCCTGTTTTTTCTGTCCCAGCACTGCCGACACAATCCTGATACCTTTACATTTTTTTATCCCTAAATGAATATAACCTTTTCTGAGGGCAGTTGCTGCCTGCACAGAGGTGCTATCAGAAACAGTAAGGCAGAGAAATAGGAAAATATGGTCTTGGCAGGCTGACCCCGGTGTGGAGCCGTGCTGGATGATGATGGGAAGCTGTGCCAGGACCAAGTTACCAAGATGCGGTGAAGAAGCAGCTGCCGGTGACCCATGAGGTCCCTGAGCCGGACACTGCGAGCCCTTGACTCCTGCCATTCATCTCGATGGTGGATGCTTTTCTTAGCCTCTAACGAAGTTGTCTCAGTGCTATTTCTGGAGATCGTTATGAGCGCTGGAGCTTGGCTTTGTCTCTCAGGCAGCCTGATTGAGGGAAACCGAGGGGAGATGGGGCGTTATGGAGTCACACATGGGTGCAGGCACACACTTATCAGCGTAAATGCAGTGTATAAAATTTACGTTGATCCAAACAAGGCCATAGAAATGCAAATCAGCTGTGTCATGCCTCATTAGTATGCTTCAAAACCTGCCTGCCCTGCAGGCGGGAGCAACGTCTCCCCTGGATGGTGCAGGGGATGCCTGTGGTGCTGCGGTCCCGGCGTGCGACAGGAGATGAGGCTCCATGGCTTTGTCGTGGTTTAACCCCAGCCAGCAACTAAACACCACGCAGCCGCTCACTCACTCCCCCCCACCCAGTGGGATGGGGGAGAAAATCGGGAGAAGAAGCAAAACCCGTGGGTTGAGATAAGAACGGTTTAATAGAACAGAAAAGAAGAAACTAATAATGATAATGATAACACTAATAAAATGACAACAGCAATAATGAAAGGATTGGAATGTACAAATGATACGCAGTGCAATTGCTCACCACCCGCCGACCGACACCCAGCCAGTCCCCCGAGCGGCGAATCCCTGCCCCCCACTTCCCCGTTTCTGTACTGGATGGGACGTCACATGGTATGGAATACACCGTTGGCCAGTTTGGGTCAGGTGCCCTGGCTGTGTCCTGTGCCAACTTCTTGTGCCCCTCCAGCTTTCTCACTGGCTGGGCATGAGAAGCTGAAAAATCCTTGACATTAGTCTAAACACTACTGAGCAACAACTGAAAACATCAGTGTTATCAACATTCTTCGCTCTGAACTCAAAACATAGCACTGTACCAGCTACTAGGAAGACAGTTAACTCTATCCCAGCTGAAACCAGGACAGTATCCACCCCTTATTCTATACCATTGACGTCATGCACAGTTCCCATACCTTTAGTTACATCCTGATCAATCATCACTTTTCCATCCCTTTAAGACATATGAGCAATGATATATATATATATGTATACACACACAGAGATATCATTCCTTTAGTTCATGGGTCATGTTCATAAAATGTTCATTGAGTTCATTTAGTTTCCGACTCTGGGCTCCATCTGTCATACCAGTCTTTCTGGGCAGGAGGGATGGTGCAAAGTCCTCTCAGTCGGTAGAGCAGAATTGGGCTTCAGTGCAGTGTGACAAGCAGGTGACATTTGGCGCAGCAGGAGGATGGTGTGCACCGTTGGATTGTTGCATGCTGGAGTCAGTTCTGGTTCCATCACTACTGCGCTTTGCTCAGTTTTATCACAGTTCTTTTCTTGCTTGATCTAAGTGATTCTTACTATAGTACTATGGATATAGCACATAATTATAGTAAGGATAATATACAGTAGCAGGGTTATATAGCAACTAATATACAGTTTAATTCTGGCTGTTCTCACCTAAAATTAAATCCCCTTGAGGCACACATCGGACTTCCCCATCTTTTCGCATCACCCACCAAGTGCACCCAGGCCCTTGAGCAAAAGCAATCCCACGAATGGGTTTACCTTTGCCTGAGGCAGGAGTAACCCAGACTGTCTTCCCTAACATATTTTTTATGTGCACTACAGGGACTTTATCCCCTTCTACAGTATGTAAAAATTCCGACTGGGCAGGGCCACCCCGATTGGCAGATCCTCTGGTGTTGACTAACCAGGTGGCTTTTGCTAAATGTGTATCCCAATGTTTGAAAGTTCCACCCCCCATTGCTCTCAATGTAGTCTTTAACAGTCCATTGTATCGCTCAATTTTCCCAGAGGCTGGTGCATGATAGGGGATATGATACACCCACTCAATGCCATGCTCTTTGGCCCAGGTGTCTATGAGGTTGTTTCAGAAATGAGTCCCGTTGTCTGACTCAATTCGTTCTGGGGTGCCATGTCGCCACAAGACTTGCTTTTCTAGGCCCAGGATAGTGTTCCGGGCGGTGGCATGGGGCACAGAATATGTTTCCAGCCATCCAGTGGTTGCTTCCACCATCGTGAGCACATAGCGCTTGCCTTGGCGAGTTTGTGGGAGTGTGATATAGTCAATCTGCCAGGCTTCTCCATATTTATATTTCAGCCATCGCCCTCCATACCACAGGGGCTTTAACCGCTTGGCTTGCTTAATTGCAGCACATGTTTCACATTCATGGATAACCTGTGCAATAGTGTCCATGGTCAAGTCCACCCCTCGGTCACGAGCCCATCTATATGTTGCATCTCTTCCCTGATGGCCTGAAGCATCATGGGCCCACCGAGCCATAAATAGCTCACCCTTATGTTGCCAGTCCAGGTCCACCTGAGCCACTTCAATCTTGGCAGCCTGATCCACCTGTTGGTTGTTTTGATGTTCTTCAGTGGCCCGACTCTTGGGTATGTGAGCATCTACGTGACGTACTTTTACAACCAGATTCTCTAGCCGGGATGCAATATCTTGCCACAGTGCGGCAGCCCAGATGGGTTTACCTCTGCGCTGCCAGTTGCTCTGCTTCCATTGCTGTAGCCAGCCCCACAGGGCATTTGCCACCATCCATGAGTCAGTATAGAGATAGAGCACTGGCCACTTTTCTCTTTCAGCAATATCTAATGCTAGCTGGATGGCTTTCACCTCTGCAAACTGACTCGATTCACCTTCTCCTTCAGCAGTTTCTGCAACTTGTCGTGTAGGACTCCATACGGCAGCTTTCCACCTCCGATGCTTTCCCACGATGCGACAGGATCCGTCAGTGAACAGGGCATATTGCCTCTCATTTTCTGGCAGTTTATTATACAGCGGGGCCTCTTCAGCACGTGCCACCTCCTCCTCTGGCGACATTCCAAAATCTTTGCCTTCTGGCCAGTCCGTGATCACTTCCAAAATTCCTGGGCGACTGGGGTTTCCTATGCGAGCCCGTTGTGTGATCAGTGCAATCCACTTACTCCACGTGGCATCAGTCGCGTGATGTGTAGAGGAGACCCTCCCTTTGAACATCCAGCCCAGCACTGGCAGTCGGGGTGCTAAGAGGAGCTGTGTTTCAGTACCAACAACTTCTGAGGCAGCTTGAACTCCTTCATATGCTGCCAATATCTCCTTTTCAGTTGGAGTATAGCGAGCCTCGGATCCTCTGTATCCCCGACTCCAAAACCCCAGGGGTCGGCCTCGGGTCTCCCCAGGTGCTTTCTGCCAGAGGCTCCAGGTAGGGCCATTCTCCCCAGCTGCAGTATAGAGCACATTTTTAACATCTTGTCCTGTCCGGACTGGTCCAAGGGCTACTGCGTGAACAATCTCCCGTTTAATTTGTTCAAAGGCTTGTTGTTGCTCAGGGCCCCATTGAAAATCATTCTTCTTTCGGGTCACTTGATAGAGAGGGCTTACAATCAGACTGTAATTTGGAATATGCATTCTCCAAAACCCCACGACACCTAAGAAGGCCTGTGTTTCCTTTTTATTAGTTGGTGGAGACATAGCTGCTATTTTGTTAATCACATCCATTGGGATCTGACGACGCCCATCTTGCCATTTTATTCCTAAAAACTGGATCTCCCGTGCAGGTCCCTTGACCTTACCTTCTTTTATGGCAAAACCGGCTTTCAGAAGGATTTGGATTATTTTCTTCCCTTTCTCAAAGACTTCTTCTGCCGTGTTGCCCCATACGATGATGTCATCAATGTATTGCAGGTGTTCCGGAGCTTCACCTTTTCCCAGTGCAGTCTGGATTAGTCCATGGCAAATGGTGGGGCTGTGTTTCCACCCCTGGGGCAGTCGATTCCAAGTGTACTGGACACCCCTCCAAGTAAAGGCAAATTGTGGACGACACTCTGCTGCCAGAGGGATTGAGAAAAACGCATTAGCAATGTCAATTGTAGCATACCACTTGGCTGCCTTTGACTCTAGTTCGTATTGAAGTTCTAGCATATCTGGAACGGCAGCACTCAGCGGTGGCGTAACTTCATTCAGGCCGCGATAGTCAACTGTTAGTCTCCACTCCCCATTAGACTTTCGCACGGGCCATATGGGACTATTAAAAGGTGAGCGAGTTTTGCTGATCACTCCTTGGCTCTCCAGTTGGCGAATCAACTTGTGGATGGGAATCAGAGAGTCTCGGTTGGTGCGATATTGCCGCCGGTGCACCGTCGTGGTAGCAATTGGTACTTGTTGTTCTTCAACCCTCAGCAACCCCACAATCGAAGGGTCTTGAGAGAGACCAGGCAGGGTAGACAGCTGTTCCGTGCCCTCCGTCTCCAAGGCAGCTATACCAAAAGCCCATCGATACCCCTTTGGGTCCTTAAAATACCCTCTCCTGAGATAGTCTATGCCAAGGATGCACGGAGCCTCTGGACCAGTCACAATGGGGTGTTTCTGCCATTCATTCCCAGTTAGGCTTACTTCAGCTTCCAATACAGTTAACTCTTGGGATCCCCCTGTCACACCAGAAATAGAAATGGGTTCTGCCCCTTCATAACTTGATGGCATTAAAGTACACTGTGCGCCGGTGTCTACTAGAGCCTTATACTCCTGTGGGTCTAACGTGCCAGGCCATCGAATCCACACAGTCCAATAGACCCGGTTATCCCTTTCCTCCACCTGGCTGGAGGCAGGGCCCCTCTAATTCTGGTCAGAGTATCCAGTATTCACTTCTCGTAAAATTGGCTCAGAAGTCCCTTCAAGAGGATCAGAAATAAGATCAGCCCTTCTACTCTGTTTGGAAACCGGAGCGGCATTTTTCCTGGTAGAATCCCCTTTTGTGGTGTTTTTTCCTCGCAGCTCACGTACCCGTGCATTTAGGACCGAGGTAGGTTTTCCATCCCATTTCCTCATGTCCTCTCCATGATCACATAAGTAAAACCACAGGGCACCTCGCGGTGTGTACCTTCTATATTCTTTCTCTTGGGCAGAGGAGCGCTCACTCCTAATAGCTGAGACATTGGTCCTTACAGGTGGGCAACAGGACATCTCCTCTTTGAATTGCTGGAAATCCTCGGACAGCTTCTCCACAGCCGAAATGCAGGCTTGTAGGGAGGAGGAGAGATTCTCTTCGTATTGACGGAGTTGGCGAGCCACTTCATCCACTGTCGGTGCCTCTTCGTCTTTCCAGGTCATTATTGCCAGTGAGTTGGCATAGGACGATGGTGCGCTCCGTACAAACTTCCGCCACATGGGTCGTGTGCATTGGACTTCGTCTGGATCTTTGGGTAATTGTGGGTTGTCCGGATCATGATGAATTGTCTCTAGCACAGCTAATTCCCTCAGATATTGGATACCTTTTTCCATGGTTGTCCACTTGCTTGATTGACATATAACATCTTCCTTAAAGGGGTACCTTTCCTTCACACTTGACAGGAGTCGCCTCCAGAGGCTGATGGCTTGTGTCCCTTTTCCAATTGCCTTGTCAATGCCACCTTCCCTGGCAAGCGATCCCAGCTGCTTGGCTTCCCTACCTTCTAATTCCAAGCTATTAGCCCCATTGTCCCAGCATCGGAGGAGCCAGGTGATAATATGCTCACCTATACGGCGGCCAAAATCTTTTCGCATATCCCGCAGCTCACTCAAGGATAGGGACCGGGTTATTACCTCTGGTTCTGCCTCTTCCTCCTGTTCCCGTGATGACCCTGGTTCGCCTTCATCCTTCGCTAAGCGAACTGATTTTTTTGTATATTTCTTTTTCTGTACGGGGGCAACTGATACTGGTGCAGGTTGGTCCACTGGTTCAGTTGCAGTACCGCTCGCCGGGTCTTGGATAACCGCAGTGTCTGTTGCCAAGGTTTGGGTAGCTGCTGTGCTCGTTGCTGGGGCTGGAGGGACCTCAGTGCCCGTTGCCGAGGTTTGGGTAGCTGCCGTGCTCATTGCCGAGGCTGGAGGGGCTGCAGTGCCTGTCGCTGAGGTTTGGATAGCCACAGTGCTCATCGTTTTGTTGTTAGGTCCAGAGACCTTCTCTTCCCCTTGAGGGTACTGAGTGGTGTCGAACAGGGCTCGATAGGCATGGGCCAGGCCCCAGCACGTTGCAGTAATTTGTATCTCTCTGGAGCTGCCGGGGTGACAGCATACCTTTTCCAAATATTTTACTAGTTCTTCTGGATTCTGCACTTGTTCAGGGGTGAATTTCCAAAACACTGGAGGTGCCCACTTTTCTAGGTACTTGCCCATACTACCCCACACACCCTGCCACTCATAATTATCCAGCCTTGGGGCAGATCTCTGGGTGATTTTCTTAAATAGTTGTTTAACCTTAAATGAGAGCTGAACCACATTCAGAAGCATGCTAATTCCTAGCAGTAGGGCTAGGACCGTGCTGGTCCCAACATCCCAAGAGTATTCAAATTTTTCAAAATTCTCAAACACCATTGTAACTGGACTGAAGGAGAAAGGAGAGGGGAAGAAAGGTATCCCACCCATAGACTGGTTTTCCAAGGAGGAAAGGTAAATGGTATAATTATTAATAGTTTCCCACAGATGGCTTCCACAGTATAAAGGTGACAATGCTGGGTGCAAGTACCGGATTAATCCCACAGCCGACGACTTTATCATACCATAAACCAGTGTTATACAATACATCAAAGCGAAAACCTTAATCCACCTCCCACGGATGATAAGCAGCAGAAGAGGGACTACATACAGCAAGCGAGGTGATACATAACAGAACTTTAAAAACCAGAGCAACAACTCTAAGAACACATAAATCAACATAATGACCAGCAACTATTAGACCGATATAATGAATGCTTATAACAAATTTGTTTTAACAAGCTCTGGTCAGGTTTGTCGTTATCTCAACCCTTCGTGCCCCACGTTGGGCGCCAAAAAGGACTGTCGTGGTTTAACCCCAGCCAGCAACTAAACACCACGCAGCCGCTCACTCACTCCCCCCCACCCAGTGGGATGGGGGAGAAAATCGGGAGAAGAAGCAAAACCCGTGGGTTGAGATAAGAACGGTTTAATAGAACAGAAAAGAAGAAACTAATAATGATAATGATAACACTAATAAAATGACAACAGCAATAATGAAAGGATTGGAATGTACAAATGATACGCAGTGCAATTGCTCACCACCCGCCGACCGACACCCAGCCAGTCCCCCGAGCGGCGAATCCCTGCCCCCCACTTCCCCGTTTCTGTACTGGATGGGACGTCACATGGTATGGAATACACCGTTGGCCAGTTTGGGTCAGGTGCCCTGGCTGTGTCCTGTGCCAACTTCTTGTGCCCCTCCAGCTTTCTCACTGGCTGGGCATGAGAAGCTGAAAAATCCTTGACATTAGTCTAAACACTACTGAGCAACAACTGAAAACATCAGTGTTATCAACATTCTTCGCTCTGAACTCAAAACATAGCACTGTACCAGCTACTAGGAAGACAGTTAACTCTATCCCAGCTGAAACCAGGACAGCTTGTTTTGGGGAGAATCTTAGATTCTGGCCAAGATTTTACTTTGCAATGGAGTCAGGGCGGGTGTGAAGCCAGTGGTTGTGTCACTGTGTGTGTGTGTGAAATTCCTGCCCAAAAAAGACCCCGCTCGTGTCTCTGGTGATGCCCCGAGATGGATCTGCTCAGGAGGGGAGTGCTGACCCTGTTTAGTGCCTTGCTCCTCCATGCTTGGTTCCTGTGTGTTCTTCTCATGGCATTTTGTTTGCTGAAAAGAATGAGAAAAAGAAGGAGGAAAATAACCCCCCAAACTCTGTGCTGTCCAAATGGAACCTGTGCGTTTTGACCCCTGTTTTGGGGGTGGCTGGTCTCTGCAGCTCCCTTCCCACCGCTTTCCCTTCCGAGTCCCCAGGCACCCGACATCTTGGTTTTTGGAGAGCCCACGCAGTGTCTCCTCCGTTGCAACCTGCTTGGTGCAAACCGCATTTGCACTGCCCAGCCTAGCCCCATTTTGCTGGTATTCATAAAGAAAGCAATGCAGAGCTACAGTGCAACTGCAGAGTCCTATGGAAATTCTGCTTTTTCTTTCCAAAATAGCAGAAGACAGTGTTTAGCAATAATAATGCCTTCTGCAATGGGAGTGACTGACAACAGCATCTCCCGGTGAGAGATACGAGTGCCGTATTTCAGACAAAAGGAGACATTTCCATTCCTTCAAGAACTGCAACCTGTGTTTTGCAAGTTAAATTGCTCCTATCTGATTGAAATCCACCTGGCGAAGAGTTTGTTATTTAGTGACACACTGCTCCAAATTACACACCTGATCCTTTTGATAGTTCTAAATTACTTGCGTATTAGAAATTAATACTTAAGAAGGGCAAACACTCAGCGTGCTGACAGCCTGAGAGTTCGCTGCCACCTCCTTCAATAATTAATAACTTTGCAGGATAGCGAGAAGGGGGACTGCAGGAAAGCCTTCAGCGATGCATTACCCTTCCCGATGGTTCAAAGGCTGTGAGGACCCAGGGGAGCGTGCACAGAGGAAAACCGCTTTTTCGATCGTCTGGTCATGGTGATTTTAGTAGTGTGGGTGGTGGGTGAGCAAGGGGCTGGCAGCGGGCGCAGAGGCAGGGGAGAGCCCTGCTCCATATGTACTGGATGGGAACCTGGGGGTCTCTTCCCAGATTTTGCCAGCAATGTGTCTCCCCAGACTCGCCAAGGCAACAGAAGGGAAAATTAATCACGAGGAAGGCTTGTTGGAGCCATGCTGAAAAGCAGGCACAAGCGACTCGCTGTGTGTTGGGTTCATCGGTACAATTTCCTAAACTGAATTTTAACCACTTCCATTACTTTTTTCTCTCTAGAGGTAGATCTACCCCGAGGCAGGGATCGCAGCCCATTTCCATGTCCCCACCTCTGCCGAGCAGGATCCTGCCTGGAAGCAGCTGCAAGTCCCTAATTCCCATTTCTCCCCTCTTCAGTTGCTGGTTTCTGGTGCAACCAGCCCTGCTGTGGGCATCACCTCTGCAGAGCTGCTGTGAGCAGGTTGCAAAGGGAGGTTTGTCTTTGTACCCCACTTATATCCCTTTGTGTGTCCCCTTGGATCCTCCGGGCTGTCCTCCTGGCCAGGGGAGACCTGCTGCAGAGGGAGAAGTCCCCGCTGATGGGTAGCAATAAACGTGTCCTCACTCCACATTCTTTTCCAAGAGCAGTGATCGTGTCAGGACACGGCAGCCCAAATTGCCGGTGGGTTTTCGGGTGGAGAGGAAGTCGTCTCCTCCCTTACTGTTCTCCTTTGGAAAATTACACGTGGGGATATTGCCAGCTTGCAGCTCCCAAAGCCTGGGAGGCAGCTCCCAGCACCCTGCGATGGCTTCGATCAAGGCTGGGTAACAGCCAGGTTTGCTCCCGACATGCTTTGTCACCTTCTCAAGCTGCTCCTCGCAAGCACAGCAGTTAAAATGTACCTTTCAGTGAGAAATGCCAGGAAGAAATTGAAATGTTTTTCCTCTTTTCTAATCAAAGTTAGGGTTTTTCACCCAAATGTGTGCCTGTGATCTGGAGTTTTGAGAAACTACAGGGTAACTTGGTGCTCAGCAGATGCTCAGGAGCGCTTGGTGCAGTGATATACCTTGCTGGTACTGCTGAAACCTCATGACATCACTGAAAACAGACCAGGATCCTACCCTCCTTTAATTTCCTTTGTTTAACTGATTTATTATGCAGGTACTCTGTATCATCACTTTCTGACTTACTGCTCCAGAATTTGGCTGCTCGGAGCCACCGACGAGCAAATGGTCAGAGGTCACAAGTCTGCTCATTGCAGCACAATAAAAAAGCCCAGCTGGACTTGCCCGGTGTATTGATTTTGGCAGCGACTGCACCACAAGAGACCTGCAAGAGAAAGGACTGTGCCACTGGAGAGGAGCTGCGGGTACGTGTGGGGCTGGAGGTGGTGAACGAAACTAGAAGGTTGCATGGTCGCAGGCAGGGGATGTGCTGGGCTTTCCATGCGGACCTGTCTGCCCTGGTGGGCTCAGGCATTGCTATTAAAATGAGATTTAGCATTTCTTTCCCCGCCTGTGGTTTTATTTGAGATGCGCGAGACAAATCTGGAACAGTTGGCAACTCTCTTGAGGGGACCTGCCATTGAGAAAACCCCGTTTTGAACGAGACATGCACATGATAGCTGTCTGTCTCTGGTTTTTATACAGCTGCTCATCAACTTAATGGCAATAAATGAACTCCCAGGTGGTCTTAACAGTGTCTTTGGGATGTCCCTGTGCTTGGATGCTGCTTAGGTAGCTGGGTTTATAGCTTCTTTTCTTTATTCTTGGTGTTCAGACTTTTAAAATAGCCTCTGTTTGCCCTGCAGCTCCAAGGCTGGATGGGTTAGAAGTGCCACATGGTCCCTGAGCTTCGCTGTGCGGTTGTTATAGCTCAGCCATAAAGGGAGAAAAAAATATATCTAACTAGCAAATGCACCAACTGTAGCTGTATATAAAATCCTCACGAAACGTCACTATACGTAAGCCCTGCCCTAGTTTAAACACACAGGAGTTTACCTGCAGTCCCCATCCCATTTAGGCTCGAGCTACATCTCGTGGCAGCATCCCTTCAGAAATACAGGCTGGTTACCCCTGCGGGAGCACGGAGAGCCTTGCATGGGGCAGGACCCCCCCCAGCTCAGTGTTTTTTTTTGGGGGGGGGGGGCATCTCTCCATGGGCTGCCCCATGTTCTGGGCATCGTGTTGGGGTGTAGGGCTGGAGGGGCAACAGCCCAGCCCTGCTCGCTGCGGCTCTCGGCGTGCCGAGCACGGCCGTGCCCTGCGATGACTGCCGGGAGGAGCAGACGGCAGCTGGAGCACCGAGCAAAAACACAGCTACGGCAGGTTGACTCACGCCTGATGGTGTTACTTGCCGTGTGTTATAATCACCGAGAAATGCTTTGCCTGTGGTATCGTTTTCTTTAAATATATCATTAGAGAAAATGACAGCCCAAATTGTGGGAGGATGCTAATAGCTCCGGAGTGGCAGACAGATTGCAGAAAATAGTTCCCCGCAAACACGGCGCAGGTGGGAACCCGTAGAGGAGGAAAGGAGATGGGCCAGGCACGTGGTGTGAGCAGGCGGTGGTGCAACAATGGAGCACGGCCGCTAGCCTGGAGCTGGGACAGCCCTTCTCCTCCCACGGCCTTGGAAAACCCTTCCGTGCCTCTCTGCTGCTTTTTGATGGGGGATTTTGGAGGGAGTGGGGTGAGGAGGAGGCAGACGGCCCAGATGGGGCTGGGCAGGCTCACTGGAAAGAAAAAATGTCGGTTTAAGCACCGTGCGATGGAGCAATGCCTTGGCAAAGGGCAGCCAGGACTGGGTTGCCACTTGGCTGCCTGCCTGCCTGCTGCTTGGTCCTGCTGCTGCCCTGAGCTGCGTGCCTGGCATGGGGTTTGTGCTCCTGTCCCCCTGCTAGCCCTAAAAAGGAGGTCTGTGGAAGAAAACCCTCCTTCTCCTCTATCAGAAAGGTCTTGCGGTCCCCAGGGCTGCTGAGATGAAGCTCCTGGTGTGCAGCATAGCACCAGGACTCCTTCCACCCTTTGCATGAGCTGTGCTCCCTCCCCTTTTTTATTGCATGAAGAATAGCAAGGAACAAAGTGTGTTTTGAACTTTGCAGCTCTCATAGTTTGTTGTTTTTATCACTCCTCTGTCCTCAAAATCTTATATTTCTGCTGCATCTCTAAGAAATAATAAAAAGAATGACCTTTAATTTCCACGCAGCAGCTCGCAGCTCCCGGGGATGCTACACAAACACCATGTATCCTGGTGGATAAAGGTCTTCTGCCTTGTACTTCAAAGATACTGTGCTTAAACCCTCTTGGCCATTAACTTTTACTGAAATTCTTCCTCTCCAAGAGCAATTAGCAATGAAAGTTGCTTTCACATTGGGACAGTTAATTGCCCCAGCCCCCATGCTGCTCAGATCAAACGCTGAGGGCCACATGGAGCCCTGCAATGCCCTTCACGTCAGAAGTATGGTGTGGAGAAGAGGGCTCTTTTGAAGGAAGAGCCTTGTGGAAATGCTGCTTCTTCAACTAAACCTGCAGCCTCGAGCCTGCCTGGAGGCGAGGACGGCTGGACCCTGCGTTATTGGGAGCGTTGAAGCCATTTCTGCCCGTGGCACAGCCCCGTCCTCCGGCGCTGTGGCAAAACCAGTGGGATTTGTCACCCCACTGCTTTCATGGGTAATGCCCCATCTCCCATCCCACCTTCCTGCTTCAGCACAGGATTTCCCCTTTTCCTCTGTACTTGCAGCAAGCAATCCTGTCTCCTCTCAAAAAAAAAAAAAAAAAAGCAGTATTCGTACTCTCTGCTTTTAATTTCCTTTTTTTATGCTGGCTCTCCAGTTCCTTGCTCTTCTTCCTCCACCTTTGTGGTGCACGGGGAGGCTTTGGTGGTGCCTGCAGCAGCGGCATTGCACTGCAGCTTATAGCTGCAAGGATGACCCCTCCAAGCCTGCAGCCCCATGGGGGGCTGCACAGACTAGATCCTCGCTGCCATCAGCCCCAGGAGGCATCTGCCACCTTCAAGACCTCCCTGGTGCCACGCAGAGCTGCTGGTGAGGCTGCTGGACTCTCTCCTGCAGGCTGTATTTCCTAAGGACTTTAATTACTCTTTATTTTCCTTTTTCTGCTGCTAAAGAGCCACCAGGAAGATGTGCCAACGGTTTGCCATGAGGTGGTTGGGGAGGGATGGGGACTGGTAACATCAGCTCGTTGCCTGCGGTCAGAATGAGCTTAATGAGCCGTCAGGTGTGAAGCGTAGTGATTGGATCCCCTCCGAGAGAGATGCTGACCTCCAGCACCTCTTCCACTCTTATTTCCCCTTACATATAATTAAATCAAACACTTTCCCTTTCAGGCAACTTGTTTCACTCGCAGAAAAGTAAAACCTTAGGGCTTCTTTCACTGATTTTGTGGGCATTTTCTCTACTACCTTGCCCTTTTCTCTCAGCTTTCCTGGTGTCACAACCAAACAAGCAGCATACGTTTTCCCACGCAGCTGTGTGCAAGGCGGGGGCTGGCTATCGGATACCCACCCCCAGGCTGGCGGCACCGTTGGACGTGGGGCTGTGCTGGCTTTGGCTCTTCCGTGGGTTATTTTCTGTGTCTGGATGGGTCTGTAACTGCTAGGCACGGTGAGCAGGTCGTGTGTCCTCTAGCCAAGCCTTGATGCGTACATGCCTGCAATGGCTGTGGCTCAGCACGGTTTGGAAACTTGCTGCAGATGGACACAAAAATCCCTCCAGCAGAGAAAAATTGCCCCGTTTCTCCAGAATTGGACAAAGCAGGAGAATTGCTGGGAAATCCCCAGGTTTCCTTTCAGGGAGGTGGGAATCACTGCCCTGTCCCTGGCTCCCCAGGGGGCACGGGGATGCGCTGGCGGGGTCTGGTGGTGGGACCGAGAGAAAACACAGTGCTGAGTGAGATTCATAGCCACCCAAACTGAGCATCCTGGCCTCTTCCAATCATCCCTTTACCTGCTTCAAGTGAGAAACTGCTTCCTGCTCTTGTATCTCCAAGTGGTCTGGGCAGAGAATTTTGTTGTTGCAGTGTAGGCTGAGAGCTGAGAGGGATGGAAGGGAGAGCAATGCACCTACCCGGGAGCTATTTAAGGGCTTTAGTTTTAGTTTCTCTAATTCTTTCTTTGCATATTCACATTTTGGACCACGTGACATCGCTTCTGGCACTGGTCTGGGACGAAGGACAGATTTATGCCTTCACTGAGGGGGATGTGGCCATGCCTTCCCCAGACATATCTGGTTCTTGGGTAGGAATATTTATAACCCCCCGGCCAGCCTGCACCCTGTCCTTGCTTTCGATGGTGCTACGGGGTTTTCCAGCTCTCCAGCGAAGAGTGGGACCCACCGCGCCACCTCCAGTGTGGCAGATGGAGAGAAAAGGGATTTATTTACTATGAGCGAGCTGGGAACATCCTCAAATGCTCCCCTCTGCCAGCAGTGGCAGTTGGGAAGGGAAAGCACTTAAAAATGATGGAATTTGTTGACTGTCATTAATGTTTTATCTCCTCCGTGACTGCTGCATGGAAATGTTGTTTCTAGCTAGCGGTGCTCCCAGGCAGGGAGTTTCCGACAGGATAAATCAGATCCTATTCCTGACGTGAGACCCTGAGGAGACACTGTGGCCATTTTCTCAGCTTTCAGTTGTTTCTCCCTTCAAACTTGGCTTAATGAAATTAATTTACTTTAAAAAGGGTTTTCTTCTGAAGCCAGTAAGAATTTAAGTGAAATGGCAGTGAGTCGTCCTTGTTCACATGAAAGGGATGGATTCATCACAGGGAAAGTGTTTTCTTTTCAAGGGCTGATAAACAGCCTGTAATGTGAATAACTTCACACATTCAAGCAACCCTGACCCTCCAAGAGGTTTTTTTAACATGGATCTGTGAATTAAATAACATTTCTGTAAAGCTACAAAAATAAATAACAAACCAACATGCATCTTGTATTCCTATTGAGATAGTAAGAAAGTTGCTGGGTATTTCTTGAACAAAAATTTAAAACACCTGAAATGGCTGTTAAGGAAAAAAGGGTCAGTTGTGTGCAACCAGTTGGCAAATTAACAGGGAGGAGGGATCAGTCAGTCCCACCTGCATCAAATTCCTTGTTGCTCTTCTGAGTCGGTGAACCTGGAAATAATTATAATAAATGTGAAAAGCTGATGCTGGGAAGGAGATAGGTTTGGTGGCTTGAGGAAATTTTCCATCCCTAGGGACTTTGCTTGCCACACAGGTACGACGCGGCTCCAGTGTGAGAAATGTGAGTATGGAAAAGCTACCTTTGCCTGAGCTATTTTTATGTGTGTTGGCTTATGACTCTAATTCTACCTTAATTTTCCTTTGGCAATTCTTCATGCTTGGCGATTGATGTAGCAGGCGTGAGATGCTCTTTGATGCAATTATAGCTATGAAGCAGGAGCGGGCTGGAATACCTGATTTAAATTCCAAGCTTACTGCAAGACAGATGAAAGCAGTCATTTGGATAGCTGCCGGCTCCCAAGTTTTGTCTCTGCTATCAGTGCAGGATCTCAGACTTGCTCCTTGGCTGGCTGATATCACCATGCTCCCAGCTCAAGGCTGCCTTGTGGGTTTTTTTTTTTTTTAGTCTTTCTGTTACTTAACTGCAACTGAAAATCATCAAGTGCTGTCTCTGACCAAGGGACAGCTGGCTTGATGAAATGGGTGGGTTTTTGCTGTTGGGCAAGTGTCAATCGTGCCAGCTAGTGAAGCTACATGGAGGTTGCTTCGTTAGCTACCCGAGGGTAGGAGAAAGCCAGAAAGATAGATGAGGTATGAGGTTGGTTAGTTCTGCTCTGAAGCTGAAAGGAAAATCTCCAACTGGGGATGTTTGGTGGACAATTACCTCCATGTCCAATGCTTATCCTGGAGGAAATAATTTATAATTGAAATATGATTTGCAGCTAAACTAATGATGGACTGATTATAGCCTTCTGCTTGCCTTTCCCTGCTTATTTCATCCTTCACCTCTTTAAAAGGTCAGTAAGCAAGGTAAGTGATTTACTTGCACTCCTACCTGGCTGCTCTCCTGCTTGGTCCATGTGTGCTCTCCAACCTTCCTCCTCCTCCTCCAGCTGCTGCAAGAGTGTCTCGGCTCCTGGCAGGACCAGATGTTCTTCTGGAAACCTTCAGCATCTCAGCTGCTGCCGATGTCTCACCACAGCATGTCTCCTTTCACTAAATATATAGCTAGGGCTTATCCACATGGTTGTCAAGAAAATTAGGGATGGAAGAGGTGTATAACAATAGAAAAAACCCTCTCATAGGTGGTGTGTAGAAGTTCTGTCCTGAAGCCCAGGAGTCTGGCCAGCATTGACCATATCTCCCGTTGGTACCTGACATGTGTATGGGATCACTCCTGCTGAGATACCCCAGTGTTGCAGGGACACAACGACATGAAACAATAGGTGTTTAAAGCAGCGTGAGGATGTGTGCCTGAGAGATAAATAAGGATGTCCCAAAATGTGTAGTGGAGAGACACCAAAAAGAAGTTGCCACTCAAGATTTTTCTGCAGTCTCACCTGTTTTTCTAATGTCTCAAACTTCATGTGTTTAAGGCAGCAGCTGAGTGTATTTTGCTGAAACAAGCAGGACTGTGGGAGTCCCTGAGATCTTCCTGGGGTGACCCACACCTCTTCTTAAGTTGGGGGTGCTGCCCTGCAGGGGAATTCCCCCTCCAAGGGCAGCACACCTCCCGTTTTTCTCCAATAGCTCTTGTTTCATATCACCCTGAAAAACAAATCAATGAATCCACAAAATGACTCACTGAAGTGAGGGCAGGTCAAATTACATGTTGTTTTATGCCTTGCTGAGATGTTTTGAATTAACAGAATTAGCTAATTAGGCCAGCTCTCTGCTCTGTCCTGTAATTACCAGCCCCAGGCAGTGGTGAGTGGGAGCAGCCTGCAGGATATGTCCTGCTCCCAGTCCGGAGGAGTCTTGAAAGTGGCAAGAAGAGACTCCCAGCAGACATTAATGTCTGTGCAGGTCACAAGGAGTCCTTGTTTAAAAAAGGCAAAACAAAAAAAAACCCCTGGCTTACATCTGCATGGAGAAGAGCAGATATTCAATTAAGGTCCTAATCTCTATGTGCAATTACTGTGGCAAAAGCAAACTGCCTGGTTATCTGTAAGTGTTGATAACTCGTCTTGCACCTCGCAGGCAAATTGCCAGAACTGGGGAAATTATAAAAGGCGACACGTCAGGTCCCCGGCTGTGAGCGCGAGCCGTGCTGTCCTGAGCTCTGCTTTAATCATGTGCTGGGGCTGCTGCCCGTGCTGTGGCTTCGCCTGGGGGCTCCTCTGGATGCCTCCAAGTGGAGTGAATCCCAATCGAAGCATGTGGTTTCCGTACGGAGGAAGGCAGGGCTGTCAGATGTGGGATGGAGGGATGAGTGTGGCGGAGCTTTCTGGACCTGCTGCATCTCGCTGTCTCTGGCTTGGGTCGGTCCGGACATCAGGGTGAATTGATGGTGGAGGAGTGTTTTGGGACATTTAGTGAATGGCATGAACAAGCAGAAGAAATTAGTTGTGCTTCTGTAGGAGCCGCATCTGAGACACAGCACGGCTTTCTGTGGCAGGGCTTGAATTAAGAGGGCATCTCCCTTCACGTCTCAATGTGAAATTGTCGTCTTGAATGGCTCTGTGTCCCCAAGGGGAGCTCTGAGCTCTGTCTAAATCCAGGGAAGGGGTTGGGGAGAAGGGAGGAGGAGGGTGGTCCACGGGGGCTCATGGCTGCTTGTGCTACCGGGCTCTCCCCAACACTGCAAAGGGAAGAGGCTGTGCAGCTAATTCAGCATCTCAACTGCCCTGCAGTGGTTTCCTCTGCGTTATCCTTCATGCCGATGGCTGGTGCTGGGATGTAACTTGTCCCAGCACGGCTCTGTCTCAGCAGCTCCCAGCCTCTAATGAGAGCTTCAGGCTGCGGAGGTGCCAATTAGGGGCTGTTTATAGAAAGCCATTCCCCTGCTCAGATCCGTGGGGAATCACTGCACTTTGCTGGAGGGTGGAACAAAGCTCGAGGGGACCACAAAAAAGTGGGAGTCACCAAGGTTGTTATCTCTCATGCAGGCAGTTATTCCATGAGACCATCAAGGGATGAGGGCAAGTACCGCTGAGGTCCTGGTGACTTGCTGCAAGCAAGAGAAAGCTCGTGAATCTCACTAAGTCAACGAGCAACTTCTCCAGTTTCCTTCTTACCCATGAACAGGAGGTGAAACCTCCTTTGCTTTCTGTCCTGGCTGAGCAAGGCTGCGATGCAGATTGGATGGGGGCTTGCTGAAGCTCCCAATCCTGCAAGCACATTCAGCCCAGGCAATTATCATTATTTTTATAACAACTGAAAAACAAGCTGGTAAAACTCCCCAGGAAGGAGATTTGCCTCCTCGGCAACAGGTGGAGAAGGGATTAGCCTCGTCTGTCTGTTCTGCTGCTTGTCTCCAGTGAAGGAGCCAGGGTTAGAAGAACTGTTGTGCTTTGTGGGGTGGATCTTTGGAGAAAGGCAGCTGGAAAAATTTCCCTTAGGCAAATGAGGTCCTGGTCTGGACCCTCGGGACTTCCTCCTGGTTTGACAGCACTAGAGGGACGGATCCTGCCTGAACAGGACTGCATCTGCGGTGTGGTGCTGGACCACGGGGCAGCCCTGGGAGCTGGGTGGGTGCTTGTAAAAATGAGTCTGCTCTTCTGCACTGGCCTCTTCCCTAAAACCAGTTGGTGATGGGGAACTTCTGCTGTTCCTAGCTGTATAGAACAAAATATTCCTGTTTTAATACAGATGCTTTTTTCCAATTGCCTTTCACTGAAGTTTCCTCCCTCTCCAGGGTGACTATAACATACCAGGAGTTGCTGTAAAAACAAGTTATGTTCTGTGGCAAATCAGTTGTCCTGCGTCCTCCTCCCACCTGCAGCAGCTCTGCAAGCATGCATGGGCCTGGGAAGGAAAGCAAGACAGATGGTCCCACATGGAGAGACATGCAATGCCACAGCAGTCTGAAACAAAAATCAAAAATGTCCTTTTTTTTCATGATACATTCCTGTTTGCATACAATGGTAAAGAGCTGATGGAGCGGGCAGAGTGGGAAGCAGGGTTAGAGCAGGCTGGTGAGCTCCTCTGCTGAGCATCACCAGTAGCCCGGCCTGGGGGAGTTATTCCTGACATATTTCTAGGCTTTCATTCAATTTGCAAATTAATTTTACCGTTCTCAATTGCATGAAGTGACTCTGGCATGTACCTGTGACTGAGATCGGGGTAATGTCCAGATACTGAGGGAATTGCAATGAAATTGTGAAATCCCTTAAGCTTGTTAGTGAGTAATGGTGTTGGCTTTCAGTGCAGCAGAGTTGGAGTAGCAACCACATTGTAATTTTCCTAAAAGGTTCACGTAACTCAGTGCCTGGCTTGCTTAGTACAGTGTGAATGACAGATATCTCCTTGCCAAGGAAAGCTTAAAGTTGTTTTCCAGCAAACTGACTATTTTCTTCATTATTCCTTAGACTCTTATCTCTGATTCCAGGCTAAGGGATGCTAAACTTGAAATATTTGAAACATTAAAAGTTGCGAGAAGCAGTCAGAAGTGGTCCCAGGGTATGAGGTGCGGACAGTTGTGTGTGTCTGCAGGAGTTTTATGGTAATCGGGGGAGAAATCAGCTGAAATAAACTTTATTGGTGCATTGCTGCATGGCCTTCCCATGGAAGCTGTGTTATGAATCAAAAGAGCAATGAAAATTTCAATGTCCCCTCCAGGTCCTGTAAAATGACAGCAGACTCTTTGGGTCTCGCTATCCCAGGCTGCAAAGTGCCTTTCTGTTGCTGAGTTATCGTGGCTATAGCAATGCTCCTGCCACAAAGTTTGGATCATTTGAGATTGGTTCAGAGACTTTATGGTGAGAATTACACGCGTCCCAGTGGTCCTTCTCCAGTTTTGAGCAATTTCAGTTTTGTGGGTTGGCAGGAAACATCTCAGCCAACCAGCTCTGCCTTCATCTGATGCATTTGTGATCTGAGCCAGCACAGGGTAAGCTATGAATTTCACCAATATGTGAAAGATTCAGATTTTCCTTTGGCAAAACCTCAGGAGCTCGAGCTCAGCCTTCAATTTCTGTGAACGCTCCTGCCAGGAACAGAAAGGCCAAATGGAAATTACGGCATGGGAGGTATTCTCTCTTCTACGTGCTTTCACCTGAGCTTTGTGAGTCAGGGGCTTGCCTTTCAAACCACAATAATAACCAAATAGACTAAATACAGGTAGTTAAGAAACATTAGGGTTTGGTAACTACCAGCAGTAGCCTCATTCTTCTGGTTTAGTAGAAGGATAGAGAGGGTGTAATCGGGAGCACAGCTCCTGCCTCTCCGCTGCGGTCCCTTTCACTCGGTGGATTATTAAACAGTTCAAGGAGACCATGTACAAGCCGTTTGTTTTGCTCTGTTTTTTCCACTCTTTTTATTTTGTTTATTTTTTTTATACGAGCCTTTGCGAACATAATGCTAAAAATGTTATTAAGAAGCCATTGACCATACATGCCCTGCAGATTTTTCTGATAAAAGCCACTGCCTATTGCTTTAAAGAAAGGAAGATTAAATACAGGCCAACTGAAAATATATTCCTGGGTAGAGTGGGTGAAGTTGCTAAAGACAAGACCTTCAGTCTGTCAGTGATGTCCTTTGCTGCTGGTGTGATCGCTTGAGGTCTGCAGGGACACCAGGCTCCTGTGGAGAGCTGTGGCTTCGTAGATGGCTCTTGTCTGCAGAAAGTGGAATTAGATGAGAACATTGTGGCCTCAAAGCTTTCTGAATAACTCAATGCATGCGCTGTGCTGCAAGATGGTGTGTGGAGGGCTCACATCATGTTTGCCTCAGGGAAAGGGTGATAAATGGGAGACCTGCTCCAGAGGAGGGTGTTGAGGCAGATGCCAGCAGGCTGATGGGGTTGGAGGTGACTACAGCTGGGTTGGGGTAAAAGAGTAGCTAACTCTCACCTGGGCATCTTTTTGTCACCCTAAAAGGAAAGAAGGTGTGATTTGTTGACCTGGGAACAAGGAGCCTGCAGTGCTGTCCGTCTAGCAGAGATGTCTCCTTTCCACCTCCTTGCTGGCTCTTAGGTAGCTCGGCTTTCCTCCTTGAATGTGCCCAAGCCAAATTTTGCGATGCTGATGGGCAACCGAGTGCTGTCCTACCCTGGAAGGAGGTGCTGAACCACGGATGGACAAGGGACAGGCTTGCACTGCACCTCCCAACCTCTGTAATGTGGATCTGCCGACTGTCTGTGCACAGACACCCTCTCCGTGTCGCAGAGCTCTGCGGATGGAGCCCGTAGCATATTGTGAACACTGACAGCACGTTTTCTAATCAGATGCAGAGCCCTTGTCAGCCCAGAGCTGGCTGTTTAGCCCATGCATTTAAAAGAAGCTGCTGCCAGTTTTAGTTCAAGGGTATTGCCATTCGCACGTTATAACAGAGAGAAATCCTGCCTGATCCGCGCATGGAGTTTCTGCGGATGGAGTGATCTGTGCAACCACATGGGCTGAGATGCATTACCTGATCATTACAAAAATGTAACAAGAGCTGGATAAAAAAGCTCTGCCGCTCTTCCAGAGGGCTGCTGGATGCGATTCACCAAAGCCTGAAGTTGTTATTTTCCTCTCTGGCTGTAAATTGTTCTGAGTGACAGTGTATGAAAGACACTGCATCAAACTAAGTGGAATCAGATAGATAACAGGCCTTCCCGGGGAGCTGAAATTACCTGGCATTTGACTCTATGGCTTTTGAAACTTGTGAGGCATCTTGTGTGTCTTGGGTACCAGCTCACCTGCTATGCCTCAGTGCTAATCCAGTGCTATACCTTGGTCTGGACGTATCCAGGAGCAGCGTAATGGAAATGCCATTAATTTTGGGGTGGTACAGGGTTGTGATATTCCCTCGATGCTGCAGCTGGGTGTGGGGTACCCTTTTTACCCCTCCTGTGGATGGGCTGGTGCTGGAGGACAGAGAATACAATATTTTTGGGGAGAAGATGCACAGATGCTACTCAGATAAGCAGATAAGTGTGAAAAGTGATGCCAATCCCTGCCCTGAAGTTGTCCTCCACTGCGGTGGGAGGGGGATCGTTAACTCTGATTAGAACATTTGCAATTCCAATGAGGCCTTTCATTTCTACCCTGGCTTCTGTTCTGCATATTTGATGCTGTTCTCTAACGAGAGAGTGCAAATGTTAAAATAATATTGCCCCAAGGTTCATACACTAATGACAAGAATTATCGCCATCTGAGTAGTGCAGGACTTAACAAAAGGTACAAACCAATTAAGCCGTGATTAACAGTCAAGTGTTTCCGTAATTACAGAGCTAGGTTTTGTGATACTGTTTACTGCCTTTTCTAAAACAGAAGAAATCCAGTTGCATAGACTGGTTTACTTAAAAAACCCCCGCTGGTGATACATGGGAAAGCAGAGATGGTGCTGCTGGCTCCTGAGAAGACCCAAGCAAAGCCCAGCCCTGTGTTATGGCGTAGAAACTGGGCTCCCAGTGGGATGCGGAACCTCGTTAATGCGCATTGATGAGACGATTTGGTACTTCGAGGTGACAGGTTGTGTTGCAGTGCCAGGGACTACTAAATGGAAATAAAAGCATTAAAAGATGCTTTTTCTGACATTCAACGTGGCAGAGCCTTGTAATCTCCCTGCTACCTGGCTCATCTTGAGGCAGTACCCCTCAGTACCTTTAAATGTAAAAAGATGAATTATTTTTGCATGGGGAAACATCTCACCGAATAGAAGAGAATGTAACTTCACTTTTTTACATACAAAGACTTACGAAAGCAGTTTTCAGAATTAAATAAGAGTTGAGGGATTAGGGTAGCAGGATAGAGAAATTAAAAGATTTAGACGAAAAGCATGATTTTCTGTGAAGAGGGGGGAAGTGGTGTTGGAGGTCGGTTCTGCACGGTGCTGGGTGCCCTTTGCTGCCCACGCAGCCAGGAGGTGCCACGATGTAAGTGTACCAGAGGGCTAGATCTGTTGCACCTATTTAACTTGTCAATCTATAAAGATCTGTTGAACATATGGAAGAAGAAGCTGGGATAAGTCACAAACAGTTTAATTATCAGGTAGTGCCATAAATATTTCCACTAGCCTCCTGGGGATTAAAAAAGGTCTTTTTTTCTCTCTTGCCAGCATCAAGATAAGAGGCTGAACAGATTTTCCTAAGGCTAAAGCTCCAGCCCAGCTGGGTTGTGCCCAGGGACTGGTGAGTCCCATGGGACGAAGGGGAATTTGGCAGCTCAGCGGGGCTGTATCGCTCCTGAGTCTTGCCTAAAAGCTCCCGAGGTCATTGGTAGGTTATTTATAAGCAATCAGAATTCAGGAGTGATTTGTTATTACTGAGAGATGCTAATTCAGATTCTAGAGGGGATTCATTAGCTGAAATGGCTTTACTATATGTGAGTTGATAACAGCCTTCTGGGTGCAGTGCTTCTGGCTTCAGAGGGGTGTCTGATGGTTTTGGGAGCAGGAAGGAGCCCAAAATAGAAGCAGTCTGGTACCAACGGTTATCTCAGTTGTCCTTGCCACCTTTTTTTCCCCTAGATATCTCACCGTGGGGTCAACGATCCCAGCTCATCCTGGGGTCTCCCAGATGGCCTCGAGGAGGGAGTCTGCTCCCCAGAGGGGATGTTTCCTTTCGTAGCCTAACCCTTTTCACACCATATTTTTTCCTCAGTGTCACCACAGGACTGTGGAGCACTTCTTGCAGGAGACAGCACCACCGGTTAGGAATTAACTCATATTTGTTGGGGACAGTGCAAGACAAGGACAGAAAAATACATAAAGTAATAAAATACATAGGCAGCCTGGCTACGAATTGCTTTGTTCCTCTTGGCAGAGGAGTTAACTGTTGAAGAAAATTGGGCAATTGGTGTTGCTGCCAGCTGTACAGTGCTTTTGGATGGACAAGGTGGCAGAGTTAATTTTCAACCCTGCTGGGATGGAGAGAACTGTAAATTACAAAGGGTGGGAAATGCCACAATAGAGAGATGAATAGAGGGAAAAAAAATTGGTTTCTTCCCTTGAAAGATTTCTGGTGATGTGAAAGAGACCTAGTTCTCAGCAAAAAAAGGATCAACCATCTTGTATTTCACGAGTGCTCGCTTACTGTTGGCACAAATAAAGTAGGCACCCCTTATTGCTGATATACACTTGAGAAAGGAGGAAAAAAAACCAACCCCTCTACCTTTATTTTCCCCTTTCCAGTTCCTTCCCAGCGTAGCTGGTTTCACTGACTCCTCTGTGGGATCTGGTCATTAATCAGCCACTGCTGCTTTTTCTGTAGGTCATTTACAGAAAGCCTCAAGGAGGAGCAAGGTGGATAGAAAATGGGGCTGTCGGGGGACAGCAGAGCAGAGGGGACATCGTCTCCTGTGCAGCTGGGACCTGCCAGGCAGTCTCAGCTTTTCCTGCCACGTCTGGGATGTTTGCACCATTTCTCTCTGTTGTTGATTCCCTTGTGTCTAGTAATAGGGTTGAGCTTCCATTTGGTGGTGGATATTAGTGGAGGCTTCATCCTCTATCCAAACGCCTATTTTTGTGAAACTTTTAGGAATTTAATATGCTGGAGGTCGTGGTTCTCATTTCAACTGAGGCTGACATTGCACCAGGTGTTAAAGCGTTACCCAGTGCATAGAGCAGGTTGTCAAATTGCCGGCACCATTAACCTGTGCAAACATTCCGGCTTGACGTCTCGTGGCGCAGCAGGAGCAGCTCTGCCAGCCGAGTGGGCACAGAAGGCTGGAGCTGCCCTTGTCCCCAGGGCCGGATCAGGGAACTGCCCTTGTCCCCAGGGCTGGTGGCCTGGAAATGAGCCGCTGCTCGCTCGCATCTCTGTGCCTCCCCAGCTGCAGCCTGGCTCGCTCTGACTGGCAGGGTGTCAGAAACGCTCCTGCCTGCAAATAAAATCCTGCTCCGTTTGGCACTTTAAAAAATAAATGGGGGGAGAAACACATGTGAAATGGAGAGTGATGCTGTCAGCACTGGTTTTTGTTTAGTGTGAGCCCTGTCCAATGCACTTGGGTGACGAAGCATGCTGCGTTGCCTTTGCTTAATGTTTGCCAGGCTCTTTAGGAGATGAATTAGCTCAACACAAATATAATTATTCTAGCAGGCTGATCACTTCTGTGAGGCTCTGAGTGAAATTTCCCTGATGCAAGGACTATGGGGAGAGGGGATGGGGCAGGACTGTGAAGGTGATGGACAACCTTTCATATTAACGAGCCTCACAATATCGATGGAAGAGTTCAGTGTTTCAGTCTAGCTGGCGGAAGGGGGTCTGATTTATTCTGATGGCTTTTGGCCCATGAACAGCCTCTGATGTAAGCCCAGCTGGAAAGACAGATACCTGGGGACTTTCTGCAGCAGAAATAATTTCCCAGTCTTGGGATGCTGTGGAAGCTGAAGCAGCATTTGGTGCTCTGAAGCCTTCCCCGCCCCATTTCCAGGTGAGATTATTCCCAGCCCTGTGCCAACCCTGGATTATGGCCTGGGGGGACATGTGGTGAAAGGGAGTGGATCCAGCTTGGGAATCACTAAGAGAAAAGTTCACTCACTTTAGTAGAACTAGGGTATTTGTTTTGTAAGACATCTAATCTGGTTTTAGAAACATAAAATGTTCCTGAATATGCCATCTCTCTCAATGACTTGTTTTACTGTTGAATTATCTTGAATGTGAATAAAACCTTGGTCCATGTCCGGTCTGACTGTGCCAGTATTCTAATTGCAGGTCTGAAAAGGCTTTGCTGGACTTTTTCTTGCATGGACGGAAAAAGCATTGCAAAATGGGTCCATACTGTTCCTTTTGTGCTGTAAGTAATTGCACAGTTGTGGTTCGTGCCCTGCTGTGCTGTTTCGACCCACTAAATCAGAGGCTGTCCCCAGGAGCTGCCGGTGAAGGTCCGGCATCCCGGGGGCTGGCGATTCCCTCTTGGGGCAGCGAGACCTCGATGGAGGTGGGAAACAAGGGGACGATGTGTCCCATAGGGACCCTTTCTGCCAGGAGCATCAGGAATGATAAGCTGGGTGGGAATGGAAAGCTCTTAAATAATAAAAAAAATATAAGCTAAACCCAGCAATCAGGCAGTCGTTCACCATCTACCAGTGCATGGTGCAGCCTGGGCAGATGCTCTGGTTTACCCCCGTGGCTCCAGCACGGCAGCAGCCAAGGGTATTTCTATTTAACCCCCCAGCACTTTGTTTCTTCTGCAGTGAGCTGAGCTATTTACTGAGAAAAGAAAGGTAGTGTTTAAAAATATAACAGAATGGATGTGCTTTAAAGCAGGCGGTGGGAAATGTGAGAGGCAGCTCTGAAGTGCCCATCTCTGAGTGCCTGGAGTGTGTACCCCTCTGGTGCAACGCCCGGCTGCTGCCGGCTGGTCAACTCCTCAGGACACGGCTGTGGTTATTGCCGGAGGGGAGTAAAAGGTTTCTGTTTATCTTTGGGTTTGCTATTTCAAAAAGAAAACAGAATAAATATCAGTCAACAAAAGCTTTTACCTCTTTACCTGTTGTGTGATGCAGAGACCATTTGTGATTAATAAAGGGTGACCTCAGCTCCAGAGAAGTTGGAATTAAAGCCATGTGAATAATGGGTTATTTTCCTGCCTTGTGGGTGGCTCCAGAAAGATCAAGTGCTAATTTCATTTGGGATTCATTTACAAAGATGTGAAGGAATAACCTCAGCAAGGAGATGGCTTCAAAAGGCCACTATCTTCTGTCCATTACAAACCCTACCGACGCAGAAAATACCCATCCGATTTTGGCAGGGTATTTGGAACACTTGCTGGAAGGATGTTGCTTTACACATCTTGATATTTATTTTCCTGAAGGTGAGTTTAATGGACCCTTCATGTGAGGGGTGGTGGGCACTGCACATCCCTGGCATGACAAGTCCTGCGAGGGCTGGGGTTTTGCAAGACACTGCTCTCCTTTCCTTTGGAATAACCACCAGCATCCCTGAGCTGGTTCAACACCTCTTCCTCCAAAATGCTGCAAAGCCAAGCCCTGCAGTTGGAGAGTGAATAGAATAGAATAGAATCATTAAGTTAGTGCTTTGGCAGCAGCATGACCTACAAGTTTTGTGCCATCATCTCCTTACAGAAGATAAAAACCAGAAGGCAGAATGTGATTTGGAGTTTTTGATCCATATTTATGTCAGGTCTTCAAGTTCCTTTGGAGCGTGATAATCCCTCCTGCTGGATTTCTGGGTCCAAACCTTCAACCATTAGTGTCAGCTTTTAGTACCTTGCACTGAAGGTCTTGCTGTAGGGTTAAAAAGTATACTGGAAACAATTTTGTTGCAGGTATGTTATTAAAGATTGAATGATGGCAGAAGATGCCTTGAAAGCAGTGTAAATAGTTTAATATAGATATAAATATTAAATTGTCAAGGGAAGGTATGTAAGAAAGACAATCCCTGAATGGTATAAGGAGTAATAGGTAAATATTACATTTCAATAAATACACTTAAAAGGATTCTGCCAAATTTAATTCAGGCCTGACGTTTAGGTATATGGGGAAATAATTGCTACCAGTCATCAAAAAGAAAACTGTTGTTTTTTCACTTTTTGCCTCTGAGTTTTTAAAAGTAGCAACTTGGGAGTTACTTTTATGGATTTTATCCAGTTTGCTTTACTGGATGCTGAACACAAGGGAATAGCAGGTGGGTTTTGAAGGTGTAGCGATGCTGTTGGGGTGGTGCAGATGTGATCTTGATTCCCACAACACAGCGCAGGTGGTCGGGGCTGTGCTGCTGCACCAAGCACACGAATTTTACCCTACCTGTATGTTCAAACTAAGTCTGGTTGTTTTGGAGCACGTAGCCCTGCCTAGTAAATTACTAGTTATTAAAGTGTGCAATTTCCTGTTCCTTTGAGTGGCTGATGGGGGTCAAGGATGTTGAAGTGCAAGAAGAAGGTCTCAGGAGGAAGCTGGAAGGATGGAGGGATGGGAGCAAGAGGATTTTATTGCACGGAAGCCCTACAGCAGGGAAGAGCTTTGCTGGAAGAGCATCGCTTCCCAAACCAGAGTGTCAAGTGCAGATCCCTGAAGTCTGAAGCCGGGCACTTAAAAACCAATCAATTGCAGAGTACCTGAGCTCTTCCAAAGGGGCTATTTCTAGCATCAATTTGAAAAGCAAATCTAATGGATGTCAGAGAAATAAAATACCCAGAGATGGGCAACGGCTCTGTGGATCGAACAGCCTCGCTCTGTGCGTCTCCTGGTTCAACCCCACCGCTCCTGCAGAGCTCAGGCTGCCCAGATATGGCACACACTCAGGTGAGGCTCGCTCTTTACTGGTGGAGGCTTTATCTCAGCATTTTGGGAATTAAAGTGGTTTTTGCTTCATGTTTAGCAATCTGACATTTTCCTTGTCTCCTGCATAGAGCATCAAACATTTATTCATTCCTGGGCTTTGACCTAATTCCTGGCCATAAATATTCAATTTCTGCATGGGAGCAGAGAAGACATGATAAAACAGAAGCCCTGATCAAATGACACAGATGTGAAACAGCCTTTAATTGATTTGCTTTTGTCAGACATAATTAAGTCCTACATTTCATTGCAGTCCTTGGCTCGTGTTCAGATCTCAAGAAGTCTTTGGTGATAAGGAGTATTTTGGCTTCAAACGAGACTGATGGGTTCTTGCAGTAGCTTGCACAGGAGGCATGGCATTTTATGTTGTATTGGCTGAAAGTAAAGCCATGAGGCACAGCCAAAAGCCAGGTTTTTGATTGCAATAAAGTGCCAAGATGTCACTCCTCCTTCTGTGCATCTTGCTTGTGTATCCCTGCCACTTCTGTGAGCGTCGGTTGCTTTGCAGTTTGTCAGCTCTGGGTGGGCTCAGCTGCCCACCCTATCTGTCAAAGCTTGAATGTACTTGCTTAAGTACATGCTTAAATCTCACCTATATATATATATTTTTTTCTGGATAAGGATGGACTTCAACACATATCCAAGTGCTTCATTGAACTGAGGCCCCAGGGCCCTGTGCTGTGTCCACAAAGCCCATGCCAGCACACCCATTATGTTTTGCTGGGAACGGCATCAGGAATTTAGATTCCTTTACGCTGCTCATTGTCCCCCGGAAATAAGCAGCGCCTTTTCCCTGAGGTATGAAAGAAAAAAAGCAATTTTGCAATATAATGAAGGAGCTGGGTCAATGATTTGAGTGGCAAAACCCAAATCAGTCCATATTGTATTCTGTTAGCTGCGAAGTAGGGTCCTGCTGGAGCTGCCTCGGAAGGCAGGTGGTGAGTCTGTATGGAGAATATTTGGGCCATGTTTGTTAAGAGGCTGAAGATATCCAGGGAGCTTTAGATGTGAAGGCTCCTGTAAGGTTTTCATACCTCCTGGCAAAGGAAAAGGACTTGAAAACCTTCCTTTGCCTTGCTCTTTTTGTGTCTATTGTATTATTTAATCTCACCTTCGCTCAGTGGAGTTCTTATGTGCTGAAAGGAAATGAAATATCTGCTGTGTTATTATTGCTCTCTGCTTAGATAAATAACATTGTGCTGAATTCAGGGTATTGGACACCGGCTTTTACCTTCCAGATGTGCTGCTCTGGGGAAGCATGGCTTTAACAGGAGGGAAGTGCTCGGAGGTGTTGTAGAAAAATCTTTAAATCCCCACCTTTGGAGCCGAATCCTTTAATAAGTAAACAAAGCTACTGGGTGTTTTGAGTGAGAAGGACTCCAGGAGATGTCACCTACCTGGAATACCACAGCAAAAGCTAAGTTTTGATTCAGTGGGATTGTAACAGAGATATTTTGTCTTGCTTTTTGCCTGCTGGGCTGAAAAAGCCCTTTTCCAAAGGAAATATGGGTCGAATCTCCAATTCACTGACAGCCTGGACATGCAGAGACTTTGGGTTTCACACAGCCCAAAGAATGGCTCAGTTGCTCTGAAAGCAGATATATCGCTAGCTGTGGTATAAAATGTTCTCGTAGGACAGTTTCCCTTGCATGCAAAATGAGGACAACAGAAAGAGGCAAGCATGAGCTGAGTTTCCCAATGCGTTGCTCATTGGGGATGATGCTCGTAGTCCAGCAAGTCTGGGAGATCTCCAATATATGGGAGGATGGATGGGAAGAAGGACATGGAAGGAAGGACAGGAGATTTGGGGAGAGCCTTAGATGTGCTGAGGGTTATTAGGAGGTCGGTCGGACTGCAGCATGGATGGTTGCCCTAAAACTGAGCTTAGAAGAACTCGAGGATGAAGGGAGAGGGGTGTTGGTTTGCTGTTTGATTGTTGTGGGTGGCTGTGGACTCTGCCTGCTGGTGACCAGTGCTGTGATGGCCACGTGCCCTCTACAGAGGTCATGAAGGAGACTTGACAAGGTGGCTACCAGCAGCTGTGGTACAGTTTTTCAATTGACCCCTGTGTCTGGACCATTTCTATTTCAGGATATCATTCTCCTAGGGTCCTGCTGGGATCTGAGAGCAGATTCAGATGACAAACTCTCCCTGTGATCTCTGTTTCAACCTTGCCCTCCTGACGGTTGGCTGCTGACACTGAGGTCCTTTGCAGGTCCTTTGAAACACACTGAGAGGTTGGTTGAGTGTGTCCTGGTTTTGTCTGGGATAGAGTTATTTTTCTTTCTAGTAGCTGGTACAGTGTTATGTTTTGGGTTCAGTGTGAGAATAATGTTGATAACACACTGATGTTTTCAGTTGGTGCTAAGTGGTGTTTAGTCTAAAGTCAAGGATTTTGCAGCTTCTCATGCCCAGCCAGCAAGAAGGCTGGAGGGGCACAAGAAATTGGGAAGGGACACAGCCAGGACAGCTGACCCAAAGGGATATTCCATACCATGTGACATCATGCCCATATAAACTGGGGGAGTTGGCCAGGGGAGGGCAGATCGCTGCTCAGGAACTAACTGGGCATCGGTCGGTGAGAGGTGAGCAATTGCATTGTGCATCACTTGTTTTGTATATTCCAATCCTTTTATTGTTATTTTATTATTGTTATTATTATCAGTATTAGTTTCTTCCTTTCTATTCTATTGAAGCGTTCTTATCTCAACCCATGAGTTTTACCTTTTTCCTTCCGATTCTCTCCCCCATCCCACTGGGTGGGTGGGGGAGTGAGTGGCTGCATGGGGCTTAGGTGCTGGCCGGGGTTAAACCATGTTGACTCTTTCATGTCTTGCTAGAGAGGGCTGTTTCATGCTCTTTTGAGACTTCTTTGCTGCTTTGAAGTTGCCTGCAATCTCCAGACTGGTTAGGAGCTCAAGAAAGTGTGGAAAAGGATGAGTCTAATTCACTTTTTTATTAATTGAAGAAAAAATAATATATCATTTGGAGAGAGAATGTTATTTTCCATCAAGAATTTCCTTATTCAGATTTAATTTCTGTCCGGGGGGAAATCAGAAGTGGCTTAAGACCGGCAGGTAGGTGCAGAAGCCTGGAGAGATCCAACTGCTGTAAATAACTGCTTGCTCAGAAATGTGATGGGAAATGCTGGGAAGCTGAAAATTTGGGAATCACCTGCCTGGGAAGGGAGATTGCCATCTCCCAGAGCAGGGATTGCTTTTACCCGTGGCTCTGTGAGGTCTCTTGCTTCACCCTGGAGGAGTGGAGAATGAGTGTGGATGAGCATGTTACCTAATGAACCCCAGGGAGGTGGGAGAGTGGTCCTTTGCCTGAGGGGATGCTGCACCACGGAGTGTCATGGGCTTTGCTCTTCCAGCTGGTGATCCGTAGAAAAAACCGCTGTCATTGCAGGGGGCACTGAGGGTGACTTCTACTGGAAGTCCTGTGCAGCCAGTAATTAAAACACTGTAAGGGTTTCTCATAATGATAGCTCATAATTTTCTAACACAAAAGGTATTTTGACCAAAGCAAACCCCAAGCCTATTCTGGACCTGGTTGCTGGACAGGAATTTTGTGGTTGCCTAGGAACTGGTGATCAGAGCCTGATTACATCCAGTATGGCCTGACAAAGGGTATTTTCATCAGTATCATTATTGTTTGCAGCCATACGGTCCTACAGCAGCTTCCAAAGTGCTGACTCTCCGGAGCTGGGGAAAATTGTGCTTGGAATTGTCTGGAAGCTAAAATATGGGCAGGAAAGGCTGAATGAACATTGGGAATTTTTAGGTAGAGATCATCACGTGGACAAGCCCCTGGATTTCATCATAAAGAGATGTTGGCTTTGCCTCAAGGATCTCCCAGATTCAGGAGCCAAGTCAGAACAGATATTAAAAACCAAAAAAAGCAGTAGTTTGAAAATGGAACCAGATAGCAAATGATGTGTATCAGAAATTATGAAGCTTAGCCAGCTGATGAGGGACAATTATTAAAAGAGCTTGAAATCTGTGTCTATCAAGAGTAAGGACAAAAAAACTTTAAATATCTTTAAACAGAAAAAAAAAAAATGGTGCCAGCTGGTGGGTTCATCACTGGATGACATGGTTCAATCAGCACAAAAATATCTGGTCGGTATGTCTCTGTGGCATTTGGAAAAGCAAAACGATGTGCTTTATCTCCCTAATGGGAGACAAAACCTTTCCCGTTCCATCTCTAATCAGCAGGGTAGTAAATTATTTCTGTGTTGTCAGGGGGTACGCTTAGAAATCAGTGTCCATATAACTTGTATTTGAGAGTCTCAGAAGAGCTGGCTCAGAAGATTGAGGTCTGCAGATGTTCATTTTTAATCAACAACAGAAAGGCTGGGAAAGGGCTAGTTTATTTTTTAAAAAGGCTGTCATTATGTCCCAGATAACTACAAGCTAGTAATCCTGGACAAAATGATGGTAAAGGTGAAAGGGAATTCAAATGATGAAGAATTAAAGGCTAGGAATAAAACTAATGGGTTTATGAAATGTAGGTCTTTAGAACAAGTCTGAATTCATTAGCTTAGTCATGGTTATTAAGTAGCTCTAATAAGCCTAACATTTTGCAAAGCGTTTGACATAGTTTCACATGGCATTTGGATTAAACCACCCGAGGAGGCACACTGAAACAGTGGTGGGAGCAGGCAGCTGGCAGGGCTGGGGGATCGTTACCCCATGGTGGGAGCTTTGCTGGGGGACTGGCAGTGATGAGGGCTTGGCATGTGCCTTCATCAGGTCCAGCACTGGCCTTTTCAGGACATAGAGCTTCTTGCTGTGCTATTTGTTACAGAATTGAACTTTTTCTTTTTTTTTTTTTTTTTTTTTTTTAAGGATGCAGTGATCTGTAAAAATTAGGGGTGAGGATATGATCCAACTGAAAGGAACATTTTTTAAAAAAAATAAAAATTAAGAAAAAAATAGTGGTATAATCTACCCAAGTGGCTGTACTCCATCCAAGAAGGCACTTGGATAAGTTCTCAGCACTTGACTTAAGCCTGCTACAAACACATGGGTATCACGGGATCCGTGTCCAGAGGTACCTTCTTTACATTGCCCACTGTAGCACTGCAGGCAGCATCTTCCACAGCCAAGAAACAGGAGCTTCACCTTTCTGTCTTCCCAAAGATGCTGCGGGCTCCATGTGGACAAGAGGATCAGCTGAAATTGTCAGGGGGCTGGTGGGTCAGGAGATCTTTGGACTTGAATCAGAGCTGGGAAACCACTGCTTGGAGTGAGATGGGTTCAGAGGAACGAGGTGTTTGCCTTTGCTTTCCATCTCACTGTCTGTTTTCTGACACCTCAAGGACAACGTTTGTGCATTAAGAGAAACGAGCTGCTGGACCGTGCTGGAGCATGCTGGAGTAGCCTTGTCTGACCATCCCAGTGGCTCTCTGGGGACCGAGACAGGTGCCCACTGACTGGAATAAAGCCCTCTGACTCCTCAGCCAGGGCTCTGCTGGGCAGCCTGGGCTTTGCCATGGCAGTCGCTTCCCCTTCTGCCCCAGCCGTGCTGTGCTGATGTCCTTGCAGTGCTCCCCTCATGCACGCACATGATTAACCAAACCTGAAGTTATTCTGCACAGAGTCGCTTTGACTCTGCAAACGCAGGTTTAGTCCTGGTTCAGAGCCATACCTCCCTGTGCAATTTTGCCTTCTTAAGGACCGCTCCCAGCTGTGGGCTATTGCCAGTAGGAAGCAATGCTGCCCACACCTCACTCTTCCTCCCAGCATCGCCCTGGCTATTAGCAATAACCCACAAGCAAGCCATGAAGCCCAAGGAGAAACACAAATTCACCCCAAAACAGGACCCAAGCTATTCATTCTTCTTGTGTTTCTACTTCGTTTCTAGCGTTCACCTGAAAGAACACAATGCTGCTGTGAAAGATATGCCAGGAGAGCCGATGAGCACAGGCAGAGCCTCTCGGAGTTGCTAGGTGACTGCTGCCCTCAGGGCACGATCCCCCAATACCGCCTGCTCCCAGGATGAGTAATGCATCTCGTTTGCATCCATTGGACAAAACCGCTGTCACTTGGGTCTTGCTGGTTGAGTCATTCCCACTGGGAGCAATGGGTTACGTGGGTGGCCGAGAGAGGCTCCCGCCACCCTAGAGGTGCTCAGCCCCCAGAGCAAACCTCTCCCACCAGGCTGGGGTTGGCCCCAGGGAGCATTCCAGTCACCTACTGCTCCACGGTCCCATGCCAAAGAACTGCTCTTGGCACAGAAGCACAGCAATACCAACAAAAGGGTGTGCCTGTTGGCCAACGCTCTTTGGCTGATGATCAAAGACCTTGTCTGAATTTTTTTGGACTGTCCCTAGAGGGTAGAGAAGCCTTTCGCATCGTGACTGTAGGGTTGGGGAGAGCAAGATACAGGGAAGAAGGCGACGTGACCTTTTCCAGGTGCAGCCAGGAGTGGGATGCAGGCATTGACCCCTCTGGGTGTGCAAGCAAAGGCTTGTGACGTTTCTGTGGACTTCCAAGGTTTTTAATTAATGTCTCAAGTTAAAGACAGTTATAGCGTAACATAAAAAAGTTGCTTGGCTTATCTTCCCTCTGGTTTCACACGTATGACATGATTTCAGGTTAAATGCTGTTTTGGCAGTTGCCCAGTGGTATTAGGGGTGAATCGATGAACAAGTCTTTTAAGGTCACTTCTTCCAAGAGAATGAACAAGAGATATTTTAGTCCATGGTAGCCAATGATTTTAATGGCTGAGTGCTGTCTCTTGAGAACATATTACAAAGTAAAGGGAAACTTGTTTTAGTGAATTTCTCTGGCCAAGTTGAAAAAATTATAAACTGTTGTGTTTTCAAGCTGTTCCCCCTCATTTCTGGCATCAGAGGGGTGAAGTGGTGGGATACAGCTCCCAGCACTTGTACAGTGGCAGCATCCAGAAGGCTGGTCACAGGTCACACCATGATAGATGCTGCACAGACACAAACTGAACAGCAGGTTGTGCCTCAAAGAGTTTACAATTAAAGGCAGAGGAGTGAGAGAGTATGAGGAATCAATGGCAAAATATGAGCCTTTATTTTCATCAGTGGTATTGGCCATGCTCATATCCAGTTGGGTTTGGGAAGCTTTTCTGTAAAACATGGAGTAAACACATATTAAGAGGTGAAGGAAAGATTTTTTTCCACCAGGATTTTGGTGTTGAAAAAAGCTGCTGCAGATGAGCTGGGAAACATGGTCTGGGAGAAGAGTGTGGGCAGCAAAATGAGGACTGTCCTGTAGCAGAGCTTGGGGGTGGGGGTTTCTTTCACAAAGCATCAGGAGGTTTCGGAAGCCCTTGGTGAGTTGTTGATGTGATCTGCACAAAGGGCATAGCCTCACACAGCTAACAAGCTCCAGGGCAGCTCATCTGCCTTTGATTTGAGGCTTTTCTCCAAGCAGGGATGGCAAAAATAATTCTTGTCAAAGATCTAATGATGCTTCAAGTTCCTACAACCTTTCAGATAAACAGGGTGGAACAGTGCAGTGAATTTTGTAAGAAATCTCTAAAAATGTGCAGTGAACATAATGAAGCAAAATTGATCTGTTGTTTTCTCTCAGGAAACAAATACTGCACGAGGAGGCAAAAAGAAGACAAGCCAGAAAAATACAGCTGTACTCTCAAAATGGGTCAGTCATAGGGACAGCAGCTGTCCTCAGACATGAATGTTTTCACGTAAAAAAAGAAAAATTAGTGGCCATATTTATGCAGCTGCATCTTCACATCTAAGGATGAAATCCTCCAAACAGCCCATCTAAATATTCAGCCCAAAGCCACATAAATGCATGATCTGAAGAACAACCTTGAGACATGTGCAGCAGCCTTGCTGAAAGACAGGAATTTGGAAAAGAGAGCATGAGTCTACGATTCGGAGCCGAGCGAGATTCACTTTACACATAAAAGACAAAACCAGGAGTTAACTGGGAAAAAAGACATGTAGCACACTTCAAGCGCATAATGCCCTTGAGGGGACAGATAACAAACCGAACGAGAGCAGCAGCTGCTCAGCTGGGTTGGGAAAAGCTCAGAGATGTCCCTCAGCAGGACTGGGAGTAACGCATGATCCCAGGAGAAATGATCTTGGGCATCTTCATCCCTGACTGAATCCCTCGGTAGCATCCCAGGTAAATCAGTACAACAGCCCTGCTCTTCTCCAGGGGTACGTGAGCTCCCAGGGCAGCAAGTCAGAGCTGATGGATGGGTCCAGAGCCGTCAGCGGTTACATCCCAGGGTCCCTAACTGGGTCTAAGACAACACGGGTGGGGAAGTGGTCTTTGCTTGCTCCTTTGTAACCCGTGCAAAGGCACTGGGTGGTGTTGGGTTCTGCCTTTGCAAAATTTCAAGGGAGCTCCAGGGCTTGGACCAAGCCAGCTTCTTACTGCAGGCTTAGGGATGTCCAAATGAGCCTGACCCAGCGAAAGGGCTGGCACTTGTGCATGGCTGATGTTACTGATGTACACACAGGGGCTTATCTGGCCCCTGAGGCTTTTGCTGTTCCTACAGAATTGTACAACTGGTTGTGTTTCATCCCAGATGTGAAGGTCAGCCACAGCAGGGAACAGGCTTCATTTGGCATCTGCAGAGAGCTGCACCTTCTGAAGATGCTGCTCAGAACCAGGGAGGGCACAGCCTCTGCTCCTGGCACCGATCCACAGCCCGAGGAGTGATCTGGGAACTGAGAAACGCGATTTCCTAAATGACTTCCTAAAGGCTTTCCTGGGCTTTTTAAATATACCCCATTGTCTGGGGCTGTGGTGAGGCAGAGATCAGGCTGGTGCTTTACTGTACCCAGCGTGGAGGCTCGGCACTGGCAAGGGGATTGCTGAGAATGAAAAATGCCCTTGTGTCATTTTGGGCTGGGAGGAAGAGGATGGTACTGGCAGACCCGCACAGAGGGACTGGGGGGAACGCTTCTGCCCAAAGCAAATGATGGCCTGCAAACAGGTTAGGAGAAGATGGATGAATGTAGACTTGCAGGGGGAAGAAGCTGGAAGTCACTGCTGTGCGTGTTTATGGCAGTGCTAGCGGGACTCACATTTATAGCAGCACGTGTTTACTGCCGGCTTCTGCAGCTGCCATAAACAGTTTCAGCACTCCCGAATTCACGACTGGCTCTCGAGAGCCCTTCACTGCATCGCACGGGCATGCTCCGAGAGCAGGCAGCTGCCAGCCCTGCTTCTCAGGGGCCGAAAGAGCAGAGCTCTCCTCGGGCTTCAGGGGCCTTCGCATGCCCCATCCGATTCCCTCGTTATGTTTTGCCGCGTCTTGTTGTTAAGGAGCAAAAAACCCAACAGCCCCCCAGCTAACTAGGAAATGATTTTTCAACACTCTCCTTAAGGATGGAAGCTGCACCTGGTATTTCTTAGAATGAAAGCAAATATTTTGCTTGCTTTCTTTGTTTCTTTCTTTTTTCCTAGAAATTAATTTTCAGTCATGCCATCTGGTTGCCAGAGGTGACATTTTCTGCAGCTGAGGTAGCCGATGTCATGGGAGGATGCCATGGAGGACTCTGAGCATTTCTGTTTCACATTTCTTTTGTTTCTTTTCCATCAAGGTCACGGTGTCTCTTACCCAGGGTTTAGCTCTTACTTTAGCTGGAGCTTTCAAGAAAATGTTAGTGGCATCATTCCTTTCTGGGGAAAATACTGTGCAGGGTTGACTGAAACTGCAGGAAAATTTGGGTGAATTTCATCTAGGATTGAGCTAGAAATTAAAACGGGATATGAAAATTTGCTTTGAACTTGTGGTCTTTGTTTGTTCTGTTTGGATGCTCGTGATGCATGTGCTTTCAGGGAAATCAGTGCACATCAACTGAACTAAATCCTCAGGGGAAGAAAAGTAAAAGGAACTAAAATCTTTTTACAAAAATATTCACCAAGCAAAACTTTTAAGCCCAGTACATTTCCATGCTGGAAATAAAGGCGTCCTACAGATGTTACTGTTAGTTTTACGTGGAAGGCACCCGGGTACAGTGATGAATTTCCCTAGCAGAGGATGTATGGGATTTGTGCAGGCAAAGCCATGAGGGATGCAGGGAGGAAACCATTCCCTGTGCAAATCCACCAGATCCAACAGGACTGGATGAAAACGTGTACATATACTCTCTGCACACCCACTAGTGTGCACAATCTTTGCACTCTTGGATCAATGTGTTGCAGCTCCCAGTTCCCAATTTACACACAGCGTTGCAAATATAATACACAGAAACTGGGGTGTTGTGGAGCCACTGGCCGGTTTGCTGGTGTCCACTTCGATGCTCTCCTGGATGTTTGGGTCTTGGTTCCCTTGGTGAGTGGGGCAGGAGTGAAGGTGTCAAACTCTTCCCTTGAAATACTGAAGATTATTGTTTCCCCTTCAGCTACTGAAGTTTGGCAACACTTGCAAATGTCATTGCCTGTCAGGAAGATCTTTTGCATTTCCCATCCCCTGGAGTGGAGGCTGCCTATCAAGTGTCTCTTCGCCACACTTTAATGTTTCTGGTAAAACTACTGATTTGATTTTTAGATTTTGTCTGAACAGAATTAGCACATATCACATGCTTGAGCTGCCAGTTAAGGGAAAAGCCAAGGAATGGTCAGGGGAATAAACCAAGTTATCCCTGCCAAGGAATGGTCAGGGGAATAAAACAAGTTATCCCTCCTGGGGCTACATCAGCAGACCAAGCCTAGAAGGCAAAAGCATTTAGCCCATGCCATCCTGCTTTGCACATCACAGGGATGACAGGGACAGAGGTGGATGACAAGTAGGGCTTTGGGACGGGTTCTGCCCCGATTGTCGGAGTGCATGTTTGCAGGGCCAGGGTGCCACTGCATCAGCCGTGCCGTGCCTGCCCTTGGTGGGTATCAACCAGCATGGAAATGGGGAGGATGAGGTGGTGGCTGGACATCTGGCTGGGGCTGGGACTGGCCAGCTCTGTGCCGTGGCTGGCTGGAGATGGGAGGTGAGCAGGAGCTTGTGCAGGCGTCCGGGCTCTCCCGCAGTGGTGGGGTGCTGGAGAAGGATGGTAGAGCATTTATGTCTCTCAGGGAACACTGGCAACAGCAACGGATTTTGCTGATATTTAGTGATGACATATCCATTTCTCCTTCTTCTTTTTATCTAATAAATATGATCTCTCTCACAGGCAGAGATTTCAACTGAAACATTTAGATGCAGAATTAACTCAAACACTAAAAGCAAAAAACAACCCAGAGAGGTGTATCTGTAGCACTGCTAACCCTTGCAATGTTCAAGCTTCAAGGGAAGACCATCAAGATAATTTGCCAGGGAGACTTGCAAAACAGTATGACTCCCATAAACTGCTGCTGATGCATGCCTTGGAAAAGAAAAAGCCATCTCTTCTTGCTTTAGACAGGGTCATTTACTGCGCTACCTCATGTTTGCAGAGGAGCGTGCTAGAAGTGAGTAAGATGCTGAGCATGAGTCTCCTCCCAACACAGCTGCTTCCCACAATGTTCACTCCAACACCTGCAGACTTGCGAGGGGACGCGTGGTGTCTGTCACACACCGGGAATGTCAAGGCGAGGTCGGGAAAGTGCAGCTTTGGGGCTTTGCAAGTGCTGTGAGATGGTCAGCTCAAGGAAAGCTTAGACCCCACTAACCTTCCACTAGAGAAATGTTCCTATTTTCCTTCAGGTGTCCTCGCTCCATCCTAGGTGTGAAAAAGCCCGTGTGTATTCATGGGGATTGAAGAGCTGACTAGACAGTGAGAACAAAGCCATATGCTACATGTCATCATTTATATCCTACACTTTCTAAATCCCCCACCAAGATCACAGTATTCTTCTCACTTAGGAATTTTATGGAAGGAAAATAAAAGCCTAATAGAAGGCAGAATGAGCTCCATGTTTTCTGCTTCAGCATCACCTGCTGGTTCCAATGGGATTTGCAAATCCATAAAAGAGCTCAGGAGGTGTTGGGCAGGAGGTACAAAGCAGCCCATTTCGCAGGCTTTGGGATTTTTAATGGGATGCGTGGGTGCTGCTCTGTAATGGCTCACTACCTGAAGGCTTAAATGAAGAAAACAAGGGCAAGGAGGACAATAATAAGGCAGGCTTGTTAAATCATTTAAATTTTACTGTCGTACTCTGAGATTCACAATGAGGAGGCAATAAAAGGCATCCTTGGGCACAATTTAACAACCACCCTCGGTGACTGTGGCACTGAACTGCTTTAATATCTAGTTTAAAGCTAGTAGAAGCAACTCCAAGTATATTGTAAAACCTAATCCATCTTGTCTGAAAGATCAAAGTCTGCAGGAAAGCACAAATCCAAACCTCCAAAAGTATAACTACCCCTGAGCTCCAGGAGCAATATTAAAAATGTCATTTCCCTTCTTTTTCCCTTTCTCTTTCCTCAGCCCTCATTCAGATTTTCATGAAAACAATTGACAGCATGAGGTGATGCTCCAGCTTGTAGGATGATCTCATACAAAGGTAAGATCTCAACTGAGCTTTATAATTTTTGGACTTTTAAAAATTTTATTTCAAGAACCGAGTGTTTTTTTGCTCTTGAGTCTGTCTTCTCACCTGAATTGACCCTCTGTGCAGAATGGGGACCTAATCCATCTGCGCCAAACCTCGGCCGTGGGAAAACCTTGGGAAGAACTTGTAGGAACATCCTTCTGGAACAGCCAGTCCTGGGGAAATACTGGTATATGGACATGCAGTGAAAGCTCAGGCAGCATATGTTGCCTGATCCAGAAGTCATGAGATGGAAAGTGTCGGGACAGGGAGGAAAAATTGCTCCCAGGATTGTCCCTGACCTGTGCAGCATTTTTATTATTGTAGAACTAGAAACCTTCAATCACACTTCAGGGGTGGTAGCTGGAAGTGTTCAACATATACAGTAATAACAAAAAATAAAAGACAGGTGGCAAAGGTCTCCCAAATTTTCCTCAGAAATGAGCTCAATGAGATCCCAGAGGAATTAGATGTCTAAGACTGTTTTTGCATTCTCCAAGGCAGCTCTGCCACTACTTTATCACTCCAAAATGTGGAGGTTTGATGCTTAGGTGACTAGATGAGACCTGGGGACGGAATAGGTTTCCTGTCCTACATAGTATGCGGAATGATTAAAAAACCTCCCTTACTTACTGGACTGAATCTGAGACACTTCTAGGTAGTGCAACCCCCCCCCCCCCCCTCCAATTAATAGTAAGATTTCACAAAAGCCTGTGAAATTTCCCAGTTTCATGTGTCACAGCTGTTCCACCCTTTGATGTTGCTGAGATCTGAGCAACATGATATCTAGGCATGTCTGTGGTCTCAGAAAGCTTTAGCACTTGCGGACGCTATCAGAATTTCTCAGCAATCTGGGATGCTTTCCAGGGGAAATCTGTTCTGGTTTGTATTAGAGGTGGACTGTTTGGAGCAGAGCAAATAAAAATGCCTTGAGAGGTTGTGATGTGGACTGAGCAGGGGATGTGATAAATGGGAAGGGGACTGGGGAGCCTCATGGCTCTGCTGGTGCTGGCAAGGGGATGAGTGGGAAAGCCATCAGGGGTGGGTGCCTTCGTCCATCCAGCTCACTGGTGGGACATTGCTTTCAGATGACGGTGCCCTCGATTTGGATGGCTCTCTCATGACTGCAGCTCCTCTGGCATGGCAACAGCACTTTGCAAGGCTGGGACATTTTTACCTCTCTGAGATGCTGCTTTACTCTCACCTCCTGCATTTTAGCCCCAGGCTCCTGGTATCTGTCCCCCTCCGTCCATCTCGTAAATGAGTTTATGGAGTTTGCAGCACTGTCTGGGTTTCTGCAGGAGAAGCACAGTGTAAAAAGTCAATCCTTATTTCTGTGATTAGTGTAGCTGCCTCCGGCTCTGAGCTCACACTGCTCTGGGAGATGGAGTCAACCCAACACTGCCTCAGTGAAGGTGATGGAGGGTGCAAGTCAGGAAAAAGCAGAAGATATGAAGCAAAATGGTCTTGAGGGCTATTTAGGGGAAGTAATGAGAGGGGAAGTAATGGGACTGAACTGGGGACAGGCCTGGCAGGAGCATGTCCCTGTGCCTGAGGGAGAGGATGAGGTGCCGGGGTGGCTTCTGAGACATTTGATGGTTAGCAAGAGATCCAACCGTTTCTGCAGTCGGTCACTCTTTGGGAAGGTCTCAATCTCTTCATCTCTGAGAAGCACCTGATAGGACTCCTCTCCGTGGCTTCCTTGCTCTGATTAGGCACATTTTCGGCACCTCCAGCATCTTCCTCAACTGCTTGCTGCTCCTTGGGCTGAGCCGAAGGGGAAGCAAGGGACAGCGTGGGGGAGCAGAGCAGCGTGTGAAATGGCTGATCTGGGTGCAAGGCCAGGGGCTCATCCATCCCTTCCCACCACCAGGAACATTTCCAGAGCACCGTTCTCATCCCTCCTGCTGCCTCTGGTCCCTCCTCCAGCGCTAACCTGCAGCTCGGCACACTCATGAACAGATCTGATCGGGGCAGAGCTGTCCCTCACCCCAGCTCCTCTGTCAAAGAAATCGCCCGAGAGCACAGGCAAGGACCTTGCAGCCCTTCTTCTCCCTTTTGCACAGCCACTTCTCTCAAACCCCTAACTCGGTGGCTAACCAACTTTGCCAGCACATCTGGTCTTATTCGTGCTCAGCGCCGGCATCCCCTTGGTCCTGCGGATGCTGCTTCTGCATGGGCTGCCCGTGAAAAGCGTGGAGGGAGATGCAGCACCGACCAGAGCCAGGCTGATGAGTCCTGACCCAGGATAATGAAACCCAGAAGGGGTTTCAGCTGGGGTTCCCAATCCCCTTTGCTTGGGAATTGGGTCCCTACATACACCCCAAAGTGTCCAGATCTCTTTGCAAGGATGCCCAGGAGCCCGGTGTTAGATGTCTGTGCGAAGAATCAATGCTGCTCTTGTTAGTGCCAGAAGCAAGGTATTCCCATGCCACCCATAATTTCCCAGCTCTATGGCTGTGCCCAGCTCTCATTTACTCCTCATCCCAGCCCTCGAGTCAACCACAGAGTAAACTGGACGTAGGGCAATGGTGTGCTGAGGGCTACCCCATCGCAAGAGGACCTCTAAGGAGCTTTATGCCTCTTGGTTGGAAAACACTTAAATAACAGCCCCAAATTTGTTCCTTTTGTGTTTCTGAGAGCCCAGTAGTGAGAATTGTGGCAGGGTATCTATTTCTTAAAGGTCTTTCACACAATTTTTCACATTCAGAAGAGGAGATTGTAGTAGGATATGTGTTTCTCAGGGTCTTTTCACACAAACTTTCACATTCAAAAGCCTGGCTCAATCACACACACTCAGTCCCAGCATCGGTGCTTTTGCTGAACCAGGTTTAAAAACCTCTCCCAGTTCCCAAGCTGCTGCCACACCATTTGTGCAACAAGCTTTACCGAGGCTGGAAGAGCCCGTGGAGAAGAGCGGCCCCAGGTGACACGATTTCATCCCATGACGAGTGCAGGTGATGCGGGTCGGGTGGGTGAGGGATAAAAGGGCTGTGTGGGGCTGGGGTAAGGGGTTTTGGTGGTGTGGAGGGTGAGAGACATGTGGAAACAGATCAGCCCTGGGGGGACCAAGCAGCTTCTTAGGTAAGGCTTTGGCTTGGGGCAAGGTGGGAGAGGCTCTTAATGGAGGCTAAATATTGATTTTGTAGGGGATTGGTACAATTTTCCTAGCTGGGAATGAGAGCTGAGCAGCCCAGGGTGCTGGATAGCTCCTCTTGGTCACCAGTGCACCTCTGCCCACTCAGTATGTGTGTGTGCGTGTGGTCCTGTGGGCAGGCATGGTGGGGCGCAGTCATTGGCATCTCTGTGACACAAATGTAGAAGCGTTTTCCTATTTTGTCAAACCTTCAGGCCCTGGTTTTTGGCTCCTAGTGAAGCAGCACAGCTTTGCTGGAACCAGCTCATCCCAGCAGGGCCATTGACTCTTAATCCCACATAAATTATGGGGAGCTGGAATGTATGTACAGTACTTCTGGTATGGCTCTTTGCATGACATCTTCAGAGTGAGCATGACAGCAACATAAATAGCATATGTGAGGAGACATTACATATCTGTTGCTTGTTGCATATTATTTGCATACATATCCTCTACCTAACTGATGGTTCTTCCTAGTTATAGATTTGTTAGACTGCAGTGTTTTCAAGGCAGATATTCAAGCCTTTGAAAAACTGATGGGAATATATTTCCCTCTACAGTTGCTTGAAATTTTCAGTAAACATCTATTGTTTCCTCTTGCTAGAGAATAGAACAAGGGAAGGCTTCTGAGACTGCATTTAGGTGGGTTAAAACTGTGAAAACAAACTGCCTGAAAGCAAGTTATCAGGCATCAGCTGCTATTGATCCAAATAACAGCAAGATCTTGAGTGACATCTCTTTGGGGAAAGCAAGCATGGAGGGAAGCAAACAGCAAACGGACCCTGAATATCTTGGTGCTAGACTTTTTTGCAGTGAATTTGTTGCTCTCAAAGCTGCTCACGATGGAAAATGACTGCAGTACAGAGGCGATAAGCAGATTCCTACTTTGAAAGACTTCTGTGAAAATTGCCATCTGAGCACAGAGGTGTTTTCCTCCCTAAGGGATAAGAGGTTAAAGTGCTGGGATGGAGCTTGGAGGATCTGAATTCAGCATCTGCTTCTGTTTCTTACCGAGTACCTGTGTAAATCATGCAACTATAATTTCCTTTCCTTAAATCAGAGACCTTTCCTCTCTCAGCATCTGGGCTGTGGGGACCCCCAAATAGGGAGCCCTGGATGCTGGGTGCCCACTCCCAAAATGGTGGGGGAAAAACCCCAAAACAATCAGTGTCCTGAGTGAGGGGATAGTAGGGGGAAGGAAGGTTTCTGTCTTGCAAGAGTGGAAGGATTTGCTCACTTCAAGGTCAATGGATTTGAGATGCAAAGAGGAATAAGACTGTCAAAAAGAATAGAATGTTGCAGAGAGGATTTTTAAGGGCCTTGTCCACAATAACCTGAAATGATCAGTCCCTGGAAAATTCCAAATAATGATGGCAAACAATAAAATATCAGTGAAGTGGATAGCATTGTGTACTCCCTTTTTCCTGTTAGGGCTTGAGGGATTTTGCTCTAAATGAATTTTTGGTGAAAGCACGATCCACTCTAATTACCTGTAAGTAGTGAGGATCAGGCTCACTACTGCACACAGTGTTCTTCGAAATGCAGGCAGCTGCTGGCATTAAGTGGATCTGGTTATTCTTCTTACCATGGGCTTTGTAGCTTAAGGGGGTGTGGGACCTCTGATCTTGGTGGCTGCCGTCTTTTGGACGCGACCGAAGGGCATGAAGAAGGCATGTTGGAAACATGGGAGAGACTGGAATAGGACTGAAGCAACTCTTCCTGTGAGGTCGTGCTCAGGTTTTGGGAGCTGAATGTCTCTTTCTTCTCCTGTTGTGTGGTCCCAGGAAAATGTAGCAGGAGCTGACATATTTCTTGGCATTGTAACTCCATGGCTTTGGGAGCTGGAGAGCAAATGGAAGGAAAAAGATATGTAGAAGAGAAGTGGAGAGATTTCCTTTGTGCTTGAAATGGGCATGAATTATACTTGTTGCACTGTCCTGCTATTTTAGAAAGAGGAATCGATTGACTCCAGCTCTGTTAGCTAGGTGCCCCTGGGGATCAGCTGTCTCTTGCATGAAATTGTTTTATTGTACAATAGGCCTGTTCCTATGGATCAGTTCCTTGCTTGCAGTCTCAGGAATGGGCAGGGAGGTGCCCAGCCAGCAGCAATGTTGGATTTTTAGGGTACAGAGAGAAGCAGGAACTGACCCCACGGCTCTGGCAGAGCAAGTGGTGAGAGCAGGCAGGTGGAGCTGCCTTTCAGGGATGTGGGGATGGATTTGCTTGGCTGCCGTTCTCTGCTGGCTTGAGCTAACGGCTGTGTGCAAGTGTCTGGGCTTATATTTATGGCTAGGTCCAGGCATAGATGGGGTGTACTGGGATCAGCCCCCTGTGATGTGGACTGGACCCTCACCATCACCCTGCCATGTGCATCCTGAGATCTTGTCTCAAATAAGCTCTTCCTGAGAAATTCAATGATCGTGGAAGGGAAACAGGGACTTTGAAAGGGATGGGGGACATGGCCTGGGATGTGCTGCTGACCCTGTTCCCCTTGGTGGGTCTGGGTTTTAAGTAGTGTCCCAGTGCAAGCTGATGTCAGCAGGAACCTTTTTTTCCACAGTGTGTTTGTTCCCAGGCCCGTTTGCTCCTTGGGAAAGTTATTCTGTTTTTCTTTCTTTGTTCTGATGCTTAGCATTGCAAAAGAGGGTCAGCAGAGATTTCTGCCATCTCTAAAGGAGTCTGATGGAGCAAATACAGAAGCTACAATGAATATGTATTATTGCAAATACTGAAGAAACCAATGTCCCTCTTCTTAATAGATGTTATTTCTCATTCTTTGAACAAGTCTGTTGGCGATGGAGGGCAGATAGTCTACTTCTGGAATATCTCTCGCCTTGCGTTGTTATGTGATTTATAACATCACACAAGGAACAGAATTTGTCACCACCATCTCTGGGAAGGAGCACTGAATCCCCTGGTAGAGAGGAGTCTGGGGAGGTGGGTTTTGGGGCTCAAGAGACAATTTTTTTCATTTTGTTATGTCTTTTCATTCATTACTTCCTGCCAGTTTCTCTGATGCTCTAGTTGTTTGCCATAGATCTGTGATATTATGTAAAGCAGTCAGAATGTTCATATACTGAACCCAACATGTCTTGCTCTTCTGGAGCTGGTGCAGGGCTGAGCAGTGACTTCCCTGTGCTATTCTGTGGCTTCACCATCCTAGATCTCATTTTCCATGTCTGTTTTGCAGGTTTTCCAGCTCTGGAAAGAGCTTGAGCTCGTGCTCTAACTTCTCTAGCTGTAATGCAGTTTTGGTGTGTGGAGGTATATATATATTTTTTTTTGTTGTTATTAAAACCCAGTACCTGCTCTGGTTGCTTTCTTAGTGTTTAATGCTTTGCTGAAAGATGCAGTGCCTGCTGGCGCTGCTCTGCCTGCTCAGCTGCAGACACAGTTAATGTCCCTGCTCAGCACTGACCCTGTGAAGGGAGCAGCGATGCTCAAGGACCTCCCAGTGCTTGCTGGTGATGCTGGCCTTGGGGAGGCCACGGCTAGTCCAAGCTGCTGCTGGGCTTACCTTGACTTGTACGGCTGCTTAACAAAACTAGAAAGCTGGGAAAGAATGAGCAGAGAGCTCAGGGAGGTGCTTGTAAGGCCAAGGCTGAAGAGGGTGAAATGGGGAGCCAGAGGGAATGCTCCTCAAATGCAATTCTTGCTGGGGGGGTTTTCAGCAGCCAACAGCTGACTATTCAAAAGTGTGAATAGTTGGTCAGGAAAACAAGACCTTTTGTGCTTTTTTGCATAAATGTTTAACAGCAAATAACAGTCCTACCTGCCGGTCGCTTCTGTTTCTCATTCTACCAAACAGCTTGAGCCCAGTTTTATGATGCTTGAAACGAATGGGTTCACCAATGGTAATGCACTGCCAAGGCCATCAGTTTTGATGAGTGGAGGCTGTGTGTATTAACCAGAGATGGTTTCAGTGTTTATGGTATGGACAGTGGTGGGAGAAATGAGGCTGTGTGTCTCCCTGTGTGTGCCTTTTGTCCTTGGCTGGTTGCTGAATTTGTGTGATGATTAATGTGCAAAGAACAAATTTCACCCACCATCAGTGGTTGGGGTGCAAATTTAGCTAATTAGCATTTGGCATGTGGTTGGCAGGTGCCCATCATCCCAGGAGTAAGGGCTGCATTTTTGAACCTTGCTCTCCATCCTTTCCAGCACATTCTGCATTCCCCCCAGCCTTCCTCCCTCTTCTCTCCAGCCCAGGTGCTTGTCCCTGCGTAAGAAATGATTTCACGTCTTGCAAAATTAATTCTCTGCTCACGATGGCCTTGATTAAACAGATTGGCAAACTATGCTAAAGGTAGCAAAACAGCTCTGACATGCAGATGTCTTCACCTCCTGAAAGGAAAGGCAAAATCTGTGGGCTGTTGCTATTATGAAATGCAGGTGGCTGTGGGCTGTTTTCTGCAAAAGCAGCAAAAATTCTCCATGTTTAGGAACAGCGTCTGTAAAGTTAACCTGGTTGAAACGATGGTAGGTGTAATTATTGTCACTTGAACTAGAATAGCTTGAAATAGATAAGGTTTGTTCATCCATAACTGTGTAGACTGTACTGATGGTCCAGGAGTCTGGAGATAAATATACTATAGGTATGTGGGGAAAGCCCAGGGTCCTGCCTCTGCCAACATATATCCATTAACCAAGCAGAGAACAAGTGTGCTTGGGTCCCAGCTGTGGTTCTTATATTATAAAGCCTCTGAAAATTTGAACAAACAAACAAACAAAAAAACCAAACCCCAAATATGCACAAAGCTCATTTTCAGACAAATATTATTTTTTTATGGATATTCTAATTATTTACCCAATTGTCATGGTTTAACCCCTGTTGGCAGCTAAGCACCACACAGCTGCACTGCAAAACCAGCACACCAATTAACAAACTTTTGTATATTTTCAGTTTGAGTCTTATTTTGCAGATATTCAATGGAAAGTGGGGTTGAAAAAAAAGATATTTGCACCATGAATGTGTTTTTGACTTACATGTTGACGCTCTGGACACTTTCTTGTAAATCCAGCATCTATTCATGGCGTGTCACCTGCTGCCTTTGTGCGTGCTTTCTGGGCAATCATCATCTGGAAGAAGGATTGCATTTTTGGCTTTTTCTTTTTTGGCTTTGTTTACATTGCTGTCTGCATAGAAATCTTCAAGAAGAAGAGTTGATCTGTTTTTCTAAGAAATAGGCTGGGAGAAGTCCTTTCGGGTCATGCAGATGAAATCTTGGTGGCCTTCCTTCTCAGCCTTGGTGCATAGGTCCCAATGGACAGGGAGAAGACTTCTGATAGGGAAGAAATCTGGCAAGTCTCCTGCTCTTGACCATGAGATGTTCTGGAAGGACAGATATCTTCATGGCTGAATTAGGATTGGGGTGAAATCAGGTGAAACAGCAGGATTGGGACTGAAGGTGTGTGACATGAACATCCTGGGCTTTTTTCTGTGCAAGAGGACAGGGCTGAACATTGTGAAGATGCTAGATGGACAGAAGAGGAGAATTTTTGGAAGAGTTTTAGTACCAGACACAAAACATGTCTTGGCTGTCAGTAGTTCAAGGTGGCAATCCTGATCCCCTTTTACAGCAGTCATTCCAAAAGACTAGGCTGTATTGAGTCAAAACAAGGAACCCAACAAGACAAATGGGTGAACATGCTGTATTTGCTGCACTGAATGAACATAAAATGAGTATGTGAAGGGCTAAGTGCATTTATTGGGGTGGGAGCCAGCAGAGAGGAGCAGAGCTGAATTTGCAAACACTCTTTTCCCGTAGACTCCTGGGCTGTCCAGCCAGGCCGTCTCGCACTGATTTACTGCTGTCCTTCCTTCAGCCTTTGAAAATCAATCCATTAACAATTAAAGTAATGTCTAGTCCAGTATTTATTTCACACTCTTTCGTTAATGGACTGGCCAAAAAAACCCACCTTCAAGCGCTAGGACTGTTGTATTTCACAAGAGGGCTGCATCTCTGGGTCATGCTTTTTCCCTTGTTCCCTGTTACAGCTGAGACCTGCTCTTATGGAAGCATTCAGGAAAATTACCATGCATTACCATACCATACCATTACACTCCCTGTAAAGAAGGTGTAGCTTCTGTGCTAAATATCCCCAGACATCCATTAAAGCAGAATTGGAGCAGAAAGGGCTAGCCCTGACTGTGTCTGCTGGGCCTAAGCAGCTCTGCGTTGGGCTGTGGGCTCTGGAAGAGAAGCAGCATTTGCTCCCCAAAAGCCCATTTTCCTTTTCTCCATCTCCTTCTGGGCAATAGAAATGTGCCCCAAATTGGATCTGACCTGTGTGTGTCTGCTTGTGCCCCCAACACAAACTGCTGGGAAATGGCATCTTCAGGGAAACACTATAGATGGCCAGAGGCACTGGACCATGAGGCTCTTGTTTTCAGCAGCCCATCTGCCCCTGATGTGGAATCAAACTGGGGATGGATGCCAAAGACCTCTTTGCATCCTCTTTTGGGGGGTGGCATACCTGGGGGGCTCTGCAGCTCCTGGGCACTGAGTCTATCGTGGTCAATGTCCCATGGCCAGACTGGGAACAGCAGGGACCTGGGGGGTCTGTGTGGATCACACCACCCTAAGGTAATGAATTTACCACTGCAGCTGCTTGAGATAAATGTGCTACTGTAACTCTGATCCTAAGTGCAGGATGCTTTGGGTTACAAAAAATGACCTTTAGCGAATGCTACTAGCAGAACACTAAATAATAACAGTTTTCTCCCCCCTCACTTCTCAGTCCTCCTTGTATTTTTGCCAGTTTCTAGGTCAAATCCCCCATTCTGCTTCTCCTGTGCTAGCACAGCGTTCAGGTTGCACAATTGCAGAGGAGGGAGGAATTCGCATCCCGAAGCCTTGTCTCCCCCGTACCCCCATCCTTCCATCCTTCCCAGTGCCTCTGGGTGGGAGAACCCACCCCAGGTAGGCTGCGGGTCCCGTCCGCAACTGGGGGCTGCGGCAGGGTTATATTTTTTGGGGGGGGGAAGGTGATGGACCCCCCCTCCCTGCTCCGGGGGTGGGACGGGGGGGGGGGGCGGCCGGCAGCTCGGAGCGCCTGCTGGAGCAGGGGGGAGGACGCTGCCCTTGGGCTCGCAGGTGTAGGCTCGCTTTCCCTTTGGTTATTTATTATTCCCCCCCCCTTTCTTTTTCTCCTTCCCCCCCCTTCCCTGCTTTTCTCTTACGCAGTGGGAGAAGCCAGGCAGCCGGGGCTGGCTCTGCCCAGCCGCCGTCCATCCTCCCTCCCTCCCTCTCCCCCATCCCTCCCTTTTCCTTAAAAACGTGGGCTCCGGGGTGCAGCCCCCTGTGCTGGCAGCATCCCTGCCTGCGAGAAGCAGCCCCTTACCCCCCTCACCACCGACTGCCTCCGAAGCGGAGCCTCCAGCCGTGCCCGCAGCCTTTTTTTGGTCCCCCCATCCATCCCCAGCCCGGGGGTACCTGGATGCGGCCGGGGGGAGCACAGCCTCGCTAGTGGGGGAAACCTGCACGCAGGTAAGGAGCCAGCTGGGGTTTATTTTCAACTTTGGGCTTTTTTCTACCTTTTTATCGGGGCAGGAGCCGGGAGGGGGGGGTTGTACCCCAGCCCCAGTGGGATGCTGCGGCAGCTTTCGGAGGGCACCGGCGCGGGGGGGAGGTTTGGGGGTACAAAACCGTATGTTGGGACTCACCGACCCGGCAGGCAGGTAGGAGCATCCAAGGCTTTTGGGAGGGATGGCGTTGTGCAGCCCGCATGTCCCCTGCGCTGGCGGTGTGGAGATATGCGTGAGCTCCCTGTGTGCTCAGGATGCACCAAGCTCGCAGGGTTGCAGCCCATTAAAATGCTCTTGGGGAGGTTTAAGGGGGGCTGCGCTCTCCCCAGCAATAAATCGTCCTCCCCCCAGCGTTTCTCACGCACACGCTTTGCTACGGTCCCGCGCTACCCGATTGATCAGCGGATCTTAAAACTGTCTATTTGGTGCCCCAGGTCCTTGGCACAAGCTGGTGTTTCAGGATGGACCCGCTCTTCCCTGCCCACATTTTGGAAGACCCTGACCTGAGAAAGCTGCTGAACGACTCCTCCATGCTGAACCTGAGCTTTCTCCCCAGTAACTGGTTCAACAACGGCACGGGGGACAGCTTTCTGCCTCTGAGCATCAAGATCACCATTGTGGTTGTCTACTCCATTGTGTGCATTGTGGGGCTGGTGGGCAACTGCTCCGTCATGTATGTGATCGTCAGGTAGGACACGCAGGCAACACGCCAGGGAGGCTCTGGGGAGGGCTGTGAGCGGGGCAGACCGTCCCCCTGAAATCCCTGCTGTGGGTAAAGCAAGGCAGGCGCTCCCCTGGTAATTGTGATGTGCTTTAGAGGTAATGATGTGGCATTTGTTTTATTGTTTTGGTTTTATTTGTTTTTCTCCCTTCCTAGGCTGTGATGGAGGTTCCCACCAGCTTTCAGCTGCCCTCTGGTGCCTCCTAAAGTTTAACCCAGAGAATGGAACAGAGCATTCAAATCTGCTAAAAAAAAAAAAAAAAAAAAAAAAAAAAAAAAGGGGGCTTTTTTGCAAACTGCAGGACAGGCAGCTGGATGTCCTCAGGGAGGGCAAAGTGCTGGGAGCATCCCGCTGCCAGGGTGTGCCTGATCTTTAACAGGACCTCTCCCTCCTGTGCTGTGTCCAGCACCCCAGCTGTGGCTGCAGGTGCTGTTCCATCTGGGAGCTGGTACTTTCCAAAGCTGAACCTAGTTGCAAGGTAAGGGCCTGCTGGGAGGTTCAGTCTTACTTTTACAGGGGAAAAAAAAAATCACAAATATAGCTCTTCCAACTCTTTGGAAACTATAAACGTAAATAAGATGTGACAGGATGCTGCAGGGTTGAGGGCAACTTTTCTGGCTCCTCACACTGAAGTCAGGAGAGCAGAGGGACAGAGCACGGAGCATGCACCACTCCAGCAGCACTGTCCAGCCTCCCTGCACATTGCTGGCATTTTAAATGTCCCTGCCTGGTTCTGCTGTGGTCCAAGTCCCCCTGTTTCCTGGAATCAGAAACCTTGTTCCTCCCTGTAAGTACAAAATAAGTTTATGCAACCTTTAGGGCTGTGATTCTGTGTCAAACGCTAGCAATGCCCTTTGATCTCTGTACCCTGTGTGTTAAGGAGTGAGCTTCCATTTTATACACGTCTCAGAGCAGATTCCTGCTGCAGGTGGATGCTGCCAAAGACAGGGTGAATTTTTCTCCTGCAACAGAAGATGAAAATCTTTATCAGGTATTCAGACACTGATGAGATTAAGTATTGCTCCTGCCAGGAGACTTGCTGCTTCCAAAGCATCTTTCCCTTGAATACACACAACTCGGCTGGGGCAGATGCTGCAAAATTAAGTTTTCAGTATCACAGGTTGGTGAACGGCAGCTAAATCTCTGCTACAAGGGCAAAGACATGACTGTTCATTAGACCTCCTGTCTGTGCTCTTCCTGCCAAGGAGGTTATGGCAGGGAGAAGGGATCATGTTAGCCCTGGAGAATCTGGAGATGGAGAGAGGAGGTTTGCGGTGCTGCAGTACCACGTTTGGAGAGCTCATGTTTCTGTTCAGTGTAGTAGCAATGATTCAAGTAGGCACGGTGTTTGTGGGTGCGTGTAAGCGTGGTGAGCAGTGAGTCTCTGCAAGTGAGAAGTCTCTGGCCCACAGCGATGCAGCTCCCTGGGAATGACTGAGCTGGTGTGCAGGCAGGGGAAGGGAATTCGTGCACCCTGGATGAACCTTAAATGTGTGTCAGAAGGAGAAGATTTGGCAGTCTGCAGGTAGAAGACCCTGTCTGCAAAGGTCTCAAGGGATGTGGACAGCAGGACCCTGCTGGCCCCTGCCCAGGGCCGTGGCCAGTGTGTCACCAAGAATACAAATGTCCCAAACCACCATCCCAGTCAGGGTGGACGTGTGCTGTGGCTATGCGGGGTCATGCTTTCGAAATGGTGCCTTCTGTTCCACTCCTGTTTGGCTTTGATACCTTCCAGTTGGGTAAATGGGACCCAAGAAAAGAAAAGGGGGATTTAGCACTGAAATTTCCCCTGGAACTTAACTTCTTTTTTTGTATCTTCTGGTTTTAAGCAATTGAACACTGAAGACCGGTGTCAGCCCCATCTCCCCCAGACCTTTTCCACTTCTGTTTCCCCTTTATCCAGTAAATCCCTGTATATATAGAAGAGCCAATAGAAGTTTTAATTATTTGGGTAGTCCTTTTTGGGGATTCACCTCTGTTTTTCCAAAAACCACTCCCATGTGAGTCTGGAGGGACCCCTTGAATAATGTGTGCTGGGGAGTTATAACTGAGCTAGAGCACGTGTAGAAGAAGCTGCTGTTTCCCCCTGGTTCTCCCCACCAGTTTCTCCTGGGAGCTCAGTGCTGGCTGAGACTAACACTCAGCAAAATGACCCTTCTCAGTTTGGTGAGTAACTGCAACTTTTGGTTATCTCTGCCCAGGATTTTTCTCTCCTTGTTCTGCCTGTTAAGGTCAGGAGCAGGTGTGGTGATAAAATAGACTCAATATCCCAAACTCTTGACCCTGATCATGTATGCAGATTCATGCAGAGCTGCCAAATTAATGGCCATGCAAGGAGGATGTTGATGACCTCTCAAGCACAGGTTTTCTCCCCAGACTGGGGCATTGGTGCTTCTGGGCTTCATGTCTTACCGTCTTTTTTTCAGTAGGTTGAAAGTTGGTTGCTGGTATGTCAGCGTGGAGTTTTGGCACTCTTAGCGATATATCTCTTCCATTAATGGGAAAAAGACTGCTAAACCCTCTGTGCTGCACCGCTACCATCTGTAGGTATGGTGCACTCTACAAAAGCTGTTTTTTCTCTTTCCGTGCTTATATTTCACCAGGGATAACCAGACTTCAGCTTGCTACACAACCTATAACAAAAAGGTGTATTATCTTCCACAAAAAGAACGGTACAGTGACGTACACAGTAATTGTTTCCTGTTTTTGAGGGAGTTGGGTAATAAAAAGACTCCAATATCAGCACTCAAGGAAACTGGAGGCACCAGGAAGACTTGGTTTTTTTGTTCCTCTCAAATGAGCTTTTTGCAGCACTGACAGAAAAGTTTAAAATCTCCCGGTATTTCAAAAATACAAATTCAAAGCCTTCCCTGGGTTTTCCCCTCTGTTGTAGAGCCCAGTCTACATCTCTCTTATATTTGGAGTGATTTAACATTTGAAATGATTAATTTATAGAGACGGTCATCATGTGACTGTCAATCCCCTTCTAATGCTGAGCAGCGCTAATTGGATAAGACCAAGAAGGGCTCTCGTCAAGAACACGATTTCCTGGACAGCAAAGGGCCTGTTGTGGAAACCTGCCTTGTCTGCGGCTTTGTTCTGCTTGCTCATTGTGGAGTTCCTTGCCAGTGGAGATAATGCCTCCCCTCCCTCCTTCTGCTGTTTGTGCTCTTCTGCATATATTTCCTGTACTGGTTTTTAATGAGAGGCAGAGAGGGTTTGGGGGGAGAGTGGAGGAAACCAGGCTGCTGAGGTCCCTCTTATCTAGTAACTGAACACTGCAAGGCTGAATGCCCCGGAGCTTTGTTTTTAGGAAGAAAAGTGAAGGGGAAGGAGGATATATTGTTCTTGCAATGGCCCTGGGGGTGGCTGGAGATGATGCTGACCCAGGTGTTGCTGCACGGGGTGTGACGGAGACCCCCAAGCCTCCACCAGGGACAACATGAAGCTTCCGGTCTGGGAAGTCCTCTGTTGTTCCCAGCTCCATCATGCTGCTACGATGCTCAGCAGTGATGATCTGGAGGACTCCCTTCCTCAGTGTTGGCTCTGCTCACCTGGATCAGGCCCTTGAGGGAATGATGCCTCGTTTCTAGGGCACTTCTCTTTGCCATGGCAGCTTTCTGTTGGGAGCCCAGCAAAGTATGAGGGATGCTCAGCTCTCCCTATTAAAGAACATTGTTTCAGAGCATTTTAAGCAGCTGTTTAGGCAGATTATGGCTGTCAGGCCGCTACACTTCCATTTGCTGCTTCCAGGTGAAGCTTTAAGAGGAGGGATGTGATGGGGAGGTGCCTGTGCTGGGTGGCTGCCTGGGGATGGCTGTGCCAGCTGTTATTTTGCTTGAAAACTGCATCAGTCCCTGAGAACAGGAGTGAGGGCAGCTGGCTGTGATGAGACAGGGAAAATGAAGTTAATTATGACATTGCAGAGATGCTGATTTTTTAATAGAAAGCTTTCTAAGGGATAAACCTCGACCAGCTGTGTGTCTTGGAGCTGAAATCAAGTGAGTATTTAATGCAGCATGGACCCAGTGGGCACCAGTGGGAGCATCTGAGACCTTGTCTCTCTCCAGATTAGCCTCTTTTAGTTTTCCCTGGCAAGAAATAAATACAACTGTTGCAACTTGTAGAGAAGGGAAGCCCACACCAAGGGCTCTGTGCTGTGCAGAGTGATTGGAGCTGGGGAAGGATGGCGAGGTGAACAGGAGGGGGACCTGCTGCAAAGGACAGGTCTGCAGCTCCCCAATTTCCAGGTCCCCATGAGCCCAGATGAGCTGGGAGCAGCCACAAGGCTCGTAACAGCTGTGTGTGGCCCCTGCCAACACAGCTCCTGCGACTCCAACATGTGCTGGAGGGCTCTTGGCTTCCCCTGGCTTTGGTGGGATGAGTGAAAGGGAGTTACCCATGTGCAGCAGTAATTCTGTGATGTTTAATGTGGGACTCAGTTCCCAGTGCTTTCCAGGGACTGGGCAATTCCCAGCAGCGTTTAAGACCTGAGCAGTTCAGCAGAGGCATATCCAGCACATGAACAGGGATGAGAGCATCTTGCTGCAGGATGGATGCTGGTGAACAGCCTCCTTAGACCGAACCACTGTTCCCGACGGCTGTGTGCCCACTCGGGGTTGCATGAGCATCCCTGTGAGTGCCCGGGTGAGTTGCAGAGGCTTTTGCGGCTGCAGCCACCCAGCCACTGCCCTCAGCGTGGCGGCGATCGGGGCCGTGCAATGTCCCCAGCCATGCTGGTTCCCAGAGAGCACCTTCAAGAGGGAGGGCACCAGTGTCACCCAGACACGGCAGCGAGACTCAAAGGGCAAGAAAATCATCTGTCCCAAAGTGTTGCTGCTCGCCCTGGCTGGCAGCAGACTCCTTAACCCCTGTTAATCAGTCACCATCCTGCCAGGTAATTAATAGGCTTTTAAGTGCCGGTGTTGCTGTCTGCTTTTGCTGTAGCGTCTGGCTTCATAGTCCAAAGTGATTTAAATTTGTCCTTAAGTTTGTCCTCTCTGTTTTTGGGTTTTTTTTTTTTTTTTGTGGCCTATTGAACTATTAAGGATAAACTGGCTTGAATTGGGTAATTTCAGGATGAGGGGGCTCTGAAAAGGTGATCAGAGCAGCAGGGACACAGAGAGCACTGTGTGGGTGTATGGCTGGGAGGACACAAATCACGACGGTACGTGCCAGATCAAATATCAGCTTCATAAAACCTGTGGGCTAAGAGCTGGCTGGGAGCAGAGATGTCAGTGAACTGGTGCTGATTTCCACTGTCAGAGAGTGGGAGCAGCTTGGCAAAAATCCTCCCTAAGCCTTTTCCGCTCTGTTTTGCTTTCCTGTGAGTGTCCAGGGCGGCAAAGTCTGTCACTGATGCCAGGGCGTGGGGTGGGAACAGAGGGAGCTGCTCAAGGTGAACAGCACTGTCTGCATCCTGATTAGCTGGAGCTACAAGTATCAAAATCAAAAGGCTCCGAGAAGCAGAGAGCTCCTGGAGATAATGCTCATGGTTCCCCAGGGTTGAAGGCTTTGCTGCGGTCCCTCTGCCCCAGTGTCTGCAGCCTCATTTCGGGTTGTAGGATTGCTGCAGCCAGCTGGTCCTTAGCCCTGGAGCATCTGGAGCTCTGCTTGCTGTCCTGCAGCCTCGGGGTGGCTGGGCAGAAGGGAGGGGGTGATGCTAAAACAACAGGTTTGCAGCTCATCCTGAGGCTCAGCCGGGGACAGAATCCATCCTTGTGAAAAACAGGACCTCAAAGCCAAGTATGTGGAAGAGCTGTTTCCTACCCATCTCCTCTTCTCCCAAACTGCGTTCCCCTTGCTGAAGCAAGGTAACGCTGCTTGAGGTCCACTTAGCAAAAAGGAGGGAGAAGCCGAGTGCTGAGCTGATATCCAGACATTTTTCCTCTTAGGCTTCAGCAGCCGGGAGAACAGAGCAAAGTGATTACTTTTGTGACAAAGGTGGAGCTGGATGGAGAGCTGAGAACCGCCCTGTGGGAGATGCTCCATTAGGAAATTGCCTCCATGACCAAGTGCAAGAAAGTGGCTCAGCGGGGAGCTAATGTCCTCCATGGAGGCCACAGGCTTATCCGCATGGAGCTGTGCCCTGGGGGGGACCTTAGGTGCCTCCTAAAGCCCAAGAGTTTAATTTATCTTTTTTTGTACAGATTAAGAAGGAGAACACTCTCAGTTCCCAGAGGAAAAGAAAAAGAGGTTAATCCACAGAGAAGTGATTAATTGATTTTTGTTTGTACTGAACATTCTGGAAATGTTTGGGAACATCGGTTGGTTGGGATAATGGCTGTTGGCTCTCAGTGTGCAGAGAAAGTGGAGCTATAAGTAATTAATTAGGTGTAAATTAATTTCCCCACCTTTCAAGAGCACAAAATCAGCCTTAAAATCCACTTAAGGTGGGTTGAAGGAGGTAAGTAGTGGGCCAGCTGCCCCAGCATGTCCCCGTGTCTAAGGCAGCAAGGGAAGGCAGCTCTGCCATCACCTCAGAGGGAGCAAGGAAAGAGGCAACAGAGAGGGATCCGTGCATTGGGGGAGAGCGGATTTTGCAGGGCTGGGCTGAGCAATTACGCCTGGACTCTGAATTCTTGCTGAGAAGCATCTTGGAGGAGAGGGGCCAGTGAGTTTTCCTGGGGTGGAGGGGTGCAGGAGGGAGCTGAAGGTTTGCAATCTGCACACCCCAAGCTCAGGGTTAGCTGAGATGCCCCAAACTTCTTGCTGTGCTGGGGACAGGGGTACGTATAGAGGCAATGTTGTTCCCCATGGATGCTGGATGGGTGGTAGAGGTGGGTGGATCGCTGCTTGTTTCTTCCACTGGTCAATTAAAAAAACCAAACACCAACCTTTAATTTTTTTCTGTTTCACAGTAAAGCTGCTCATCATTGTTCAAAAATGCAATTGTTATTCCCTCAAGTCATAACATCAGAAAAGTAGTCAGGGTTAGAGGCATGTTGATGAGTTGCCTCCAAGTCCAGTCCTCCTGGAAGGATGGACTGGAACAAACTTGACCTTTGGGAAGCTTGGGCGAGCCCAGCCAGGTCTGTGGTATGCAGAGGAAGACTACAGCTCTCAGGAGACCTTTGCTAACACAGTCTTAGGTGACAATAATTTCCTGAAGCCTGAGCTGACAATACTTACATTTGTGTGGGCTGATAAAGAACAGTGATTTCATTTCTTAATTTTAATTACCCCCCCTGCTGACCTAGGGGGGAAAGTGTCTGAATTCATTCACAGACTCATCTCATGCTCCCTGTGTGCATTGCCTCATTTATGCCAACTGCAAGAATTCAAACAAAAAAGCAAAACTTGCTCACCCTGAGATGCTGCTGCTCTGGAGTTCACAGCACTGGAGCCTGTCTGTGTGTGTAATTCTGCTTAGGAAGTCCCAAAGCTTTAAAGCCCTGGCAGCTGCCTGGTTGTGTTTTGCTTGTTCATCCCTTCACCATAGGAAAGACACCGGTATTTTTCCTCTACTGCTTTTGGTTATATAAGTTTATCTGATCTGGGCTGGCTTTCTAAGAACGCACTGTCTTGCTTGGCTGCTGTGATTTCTGGACCAGGAGGAGCCTGACTCAGGCTTATGTGGGGACCTCAAGTGTTTCCATCAACATTCATCTGCTCCAAAAGCTTCCCTTGGCTTTCAAGATCGAATGTTTGACCATTCTTGCTTTCTGAAGCCATTTTCAAACATCTGACTTCTAATACAAGTACAGCTTAGAGCTCTAAGAGGGGTAAAATAATAGAGTTTATATTCTGGATTGTAGATCCCCTGGCTGTTATTCTGGCAAACCTGGCTATGTCACCATGTGTCTCAACAAAGTTCAGAGTGTGGCCGTGATAATGTTCCTCCAAGCATTCAAATAATCAAGAGCTGAAGCTCAGACCATCATCGGGGTGGTGGGGTACAGTGCTGAGGAGTGCAGTTGTGGGTTTGCTGTTCTAAATCAATTTGACAAAAGGCTTTTTGGGTCAGATCAGACCCCATAATATTCCAACACATATCAAACTGCAAATAGTGCAGTAGTTTATGAGTTTAAGTGTTACCCTCAAATGAACTTGCCCTCCGTTAATAACACACATCATTGTCTGCCATTTCTGGCAACATTTCTGCAAAAGCCATTAGTATAGTAAATGATAGATGAGCTGTAGTTTTAAAATTGTACCTATCTGTGCTCTTATTTTGCCCGTGAGAGGAACATCCTGGAGCTGAAATGTTAGATTCAGTCACAGAGTCACTGTTGAGTTTCCATTTCTGCAGACTCTGCATGTATCTTTGGGAAGGTGATAACATCTTTTTTTGCATCATTTCCCATGTGTAAAAAGGAGATGATTACCATTAGAGCAAGGTGAATCTTCTTTTGGGGCAGTCAGTTCATGTGGTAAAAGTAATATAGAAATGACAAAACCCATTTGCAGTAGAGTTGACTCATGACTTTATCTGCAAACTACCCCTTTCTTTAGAAAGATCCATTGTGATGTTTTGATTTCTGATACAAACCTCATTCCTCACCAGTTTTTAGCTGCCACTGGCCAGGGCTGGCCATCTTGCCCATTCTGATTTGTTAGCTCACATTAGCCATAGTCTTTGGCTATGAGCCCATACAATCAGCTTACCCCTGGGCCATATGATGCCTTTCAAATCAGCTTACTGCATAAAGCTCTTGCCAACATCTATAATAATGAAGCCATATGTGATGAAATCCTAGATTAGCCTTACCCAAGTCATTTTTCAAAAAGTATGTTCTGAGTTGACAACCTCAGGCTTTCATGGTCCTCACTTGCAGTCTAAGGAAATAAGCTTCTCCTGCCCATGAAACTGATTGCAAAGGCACCATTTGTATTGTTGTAGGAGCTGGATTGAGCTGTGTGTCCATAAGCATGTGGGAGGTAGAAAGGAAAGGGTGGTGTTCAATCTCTTGTTACATTAGAAAAACACAGCATCTTCCTGAAGCAGCAGAACGCCCTCTCCAGTAGGCTTCAATGTCTTGCCCATCATGGTCAGGTGGACCTCTAACCATTGCTCATTCCTCCATTGCAGATTCACCAAGATGAAGACAGCAACCAACATTTACATCTTTAACCTCGCTCTGGCTGATACCTTGTGTCTGATGACCTTACCCTTCCAGGGTACAGACACGTTCCTGGGCTTCTGGCCCTTTGGCAACGTCCTCTGCAAGATTGCCATCTCTATAGACTACTACAACATGTTCACAAGCACCTTCACCCTGACGATGATGAGCGTGGACCGCTACATTGCTATCTGCCACCCTATCAAAGCACTAGACATCCGCACTCCTCACAAGGCCAAAGTGGTGAACGTCTGCATCTGGGCACTGGCTTCTGTCTTTGGCATCCCAGCAATGGTGATGGGATCTGCAGAGAATGAAAACAACGGTCAGTAAAAATGCATCCAATGGGTGGGAGGTGGTGGTGGCCAGGAGAGCCCATGGGCTTGGGGAGCCATTGGAGAGGGGTTTCATCACCAGTTTCATCAGTGTGGTGAGCTCTCTGCTGTGAAGCTATTTTAAATCCTTCCTTTCTGCCCTTGCCTCTCTGCATCACTGCTACTGCTTTTCCAGTATTAAACATGCCCAAACTAAACTGAACGTGCAGATGCTTTTCTTCTTGATATGGCTTTGCTGATCTTTCTTTCCTTTTTATTTTCTCACTTGCAGAAATTGATTGTCTAATTAAACTCCCTTCACCCGTGGATTACTGGGATCCAGTGTTTGGCATCTGTGTCTTTCTCTTCTCCTTTATGATCCCTGTGTTAATCATCACTATTTGCTACAGTCTCATGATCAGACGACTCAAGAACGTCCGTGTCCTCTCGGGCTCCAAGGAGAAGGACCGAAACCTGAGGCGCATCACCCGGATGGTCCTGGTGGTGGTGGCAGTCTTCATCATTTGCTGGACTCCCATCCAGATTTTCGTGCTGGTCCAGTGCTTGGGTGCCAAGGCAGAAAGCGAGCTCGAGCTGGCCATCTCCTGCTTCTGTACCGCGCTGGGATATGCCAACAGCAGCCTGAATCCTGTGCTCTACGCCTTCTTAGATGAGAACTTCAAGGCGTGCTTCAAGAAGTTCTGCTTCCCCACCGCCTTCAGGACCGAGCTCCAGATGTCCAATAGGATGTGCAGCATTGCCAAGGACGTGGCCTATGCCTGCAAGAACTCGGAGGGGACTAACAATCCGGCATGACTAGGCATGGAAATTCCCATGGTGGCTGTTGCCCAGCAGAGTCCAACCACCCCCACGTCAGAGCTAACTCAGATAACAGCTCTTTAGCAGGACCTCAAAACTGAGAGGCGAGAAACCAAGGAAACAATTTTGGGGGTTGGGAAAACCGGATACTGCAAGAGCATGAAGAAAAAGTGAGCCCATCTGATGCATTTTTAATTCCAGTGCACCCTGCACTAAGGAACGTGTTTGAAATCAGCCCTTTGATTCCTGCGAAACCCTGGTGGTTTGCAACATTATTAAGAATTCAGGAATTAAGGGTTTAAAACAGGCATTGCTCCTGGGACTTACACTTTTGCTGCTGGGAGACAGACAAAATGCAAACTATTCCATTTCTTTTTTCCTCCCTGAGTTGTTTAAGACGTTAACAGCTCATGTGGCTCACCAAGCGCTCGTGTGCGGGTTTTATTCCTGCAGCATTGCTCTGAAATTAGACTTTGCTGAAGACAAAGTGGGCAGCAGCCATCAGACAAAACCCAAGATCATCTCCAAGATGAGTCATCACGAAGGGAAGGAGGCAGGGAGGGAGAAGAGGGAGCTGATGGAAAGAGAAATTCAAACTGCCCAGTGGCTGGGAGCCTGGGGAAGGACAACATCGGCTCCTGCAGACGGGGTCTGCAGTAAAACTCTCTGCCTCAAGAGGGGAGCAGGGTGGTGAGAAGGGTCTGTCAAAACTGATGAATGTAGCTCAGAAGAGGAGGAAGAAAAGATGGATGAAATGAACACAAATCCTTGTTTACATGCTGCTATTGCTTTTTTTTTTTTTAACCCTGTGTTTCCATTGTAATAATGGACAGAATGTGTCTATATATACACATCTCTATAGTGCTAGACGTACAGCTATATTGTAGGATTTCATCTTGCCAAGCATGCCTTGGGGATCTTCCTCAGTGAGAGGAGGGAGGAATAAAGTGGCCTATGTATACATGTATTTATGTACTGGGGAAAGCCATTTTGGAGAACTCAAAATGGCAGCTCCTCCAGAAGACATGGACATTTCTGGTAGAATGGGCAGCCTAAACCAGTCCCACCTGCTCCACATGAGATAAGCAGTGCACAAACCATACAAAAGGTGGTTGGTGTTTTTTTTTTGTTTTTTTTTTTTAATGAAATGAGATCCACGATGCTGAGAAAGCTTGGGAAATGCTGCCAAGGTATGACCCCTCCTGCCAACCATAGATTGATTTTCCTCTCCCAGTAGGCCAAAGCTTTGTGTAAAACGAAATGCCCCGTCATTTCATTTGATAATGAAAGCATTCCCGAAGAGTTTAACCACCGAGTGCCCTCCGTGCTGGCGGGGACAGCAGACTTGTATTCTCCCTGTAGCACAACAGCCCTGGGAAATCTGGCCGGTGGTGGCCAGTGGTGCTGATGGGGAAGCAAAGCAACGACCTCCCTTTGGAGATGGGAGGTCAACTCCAATGTGAGAACCGGCAGCATTGTCCAGACTGTAAAGATTTCATGTGAATATATTTCTTGTGCTCTGGTCTACGAGATTCTGTATTTTTAATGTATTGATTTGCCAATATTTTAATGCTGTCACATTCTTTATATATGCTGTATAAAAGTATCCAATGTTATATTTCTATGTGGAGTGTTTCCCTTATGGTTGGGCTTAAAATATAGATGGAATTCCAGTGTCCCACGTATAGGACCCAGATCCCTTGTAAACTGCTCAAGCTGGGAGGATTTTCATGCTGATTAGCATTTGATTGGGAATCTGGAGGGATACCAGAGACAACTTTGCAATTAGCGCTTCCCCTGAATAACATAGGGGGAGGAGGAAATCTGGGCACTTTAAGCACTTTGCAATGGGTGTTTATCCCCAAGCACTCACCAGGAAATCTCGTACAACCCCCAAGCATGCAAAGAAGAACTCCCCGAGAATGGCGCTGCTGGCAAGCTGCATCCGTGCCCTTGGAAAAAATGAGTTTGGTGGGCTGTCGTGTTCGTGGCTACAATAACAGCGTTGGTCAGTGAGCAACCGTGAGTCTTCTCAGCCCGTCAGCTGTCCTACAGTCTGACAGGGTGCTGGGTATGGCTGTGCATGAAGCTGGGAACCGACTGCCGGGCTTTTTTTTGCAGTGCCATTAGGGAGCAGGAGAGCGTTCATTAGTGGCTGGCTGAGGAACAGCCACCCTCCCTTTGTAGTTCTTGGTTGGGTTTTTAAATAGAGTTACGTCCTCTGAAAAAATATACCAGTGTTTCACATTTTTTCAATGATGATTTTGTTATAAAGACTATGCTGCAATGATCTTACATAATCAAGTACTCAATAAATGTGTGTTTACTAAGCTTTTGGGCAATTCTGTGGCTCTCGCAGTGAATGTGTTTAGGCATTCTGTTCAATGCTCAGTGGAGTTTGTTATAAGAGCAACAAAAACCTGAAAGCAAAAGCTTTATTGTACTGTGCCTATGGAGTTAAAGGCTTGCGATCAGCTGGCCGGCTGAAGCGCAGGCTCTTGAATTCTCTTCTGAAATTGTTGTGTTGGTATGATTTTACAATTACCGCAGTGTAAATGACAATTTCCTAGGTGGCTACTTGTGTGCTTTAATAAAGGAATATAAAACTCCCTGTACTTTGAATGATGTGGAGTCTGAGAGACTTAACTGCGTGGATCAGGGGATGTCTCATCTGTGGCGCTGCCGGGATCTTTGTATGTGGGCTGATTTTTCCAGCTAAAACCACTGCTGAGCACGTGCAATAACACCGAAGCATCCGATCCCTTCTTACTGAGGTCAGTGGGAACTTTTGTTATACAGGCAACTTTGTCTGCAGGCAACCTGGAAAGAGAAGATGCGAAAAGGCTAGAAAATCGGTGGTTGGAGATAAGCGTGAGCTGCCTGCACCCTGCCAGCCTCCGCGGCTGCTCTGGGTCTCACAACAGGGAGCTCTCCTGCGTGGGCAGGGCAGCGATGCTGGCAGCTGCCTGCTCTTAGAGGTGAAGTCTGATGCAGGACTGAAACAAGCTCTTCCCACATACTCTCCCCACACCTCCCTGGACTTACGGGGTTAGGCATGATCGTGGAGAGCAATGAATTACAGAACTGCTCTGAAAATAAAGCCACAGCAATATTCTGTAGCCAGGAAAGATGGATTAGCCATTGCACATCTCACTAAGGAAAGCACCTTCTCTCTGCACAGAGATCAATATTCCTACTCAGGCAGGTAAATATCAGGAGAGGGTTTTTTTTATTAACAATGGTGATTTAAAAAAAAAAATATTTTTTTTTTTAAAAAAGAGAAAGAAAATTGGTGAGAAAAGAATGGAAATCTTTATTTCTTTTCTAGTTCAGTTAATTATAAGTACCCAGGGGTGAGCTCTTATAGCAAAGCCATAAACCAAAGTACTTTATTCAGTATTATGGGATTTATTAATGTACTAAGCGTTCTCCCTGCTGCTGCTGGGTGGAGACAACTGCTGGAAAGGCCGAGGAATGGATGGGCTGGGGGCTGAGCTCTCCCTCGAGGAGCTCCTTGGCTCATGGCACTGGCACGTCTGGGCAGATCTCTGGCTTTGGAAGGATGCTTTCCTCTGCCGGTGCTACCTCTCCCTTCCTCTCCCCCCGCCCAGGCTGTTCAGCTGACAACTTTCCCCCCAACACGAACCACAGTTTCTAAAAGCAGAAATAAGGTGCAGAATTTACACCTTCACTTAAGTTTGGATGGTTTTATGGCATGGGAAGAACTTACCCGGGGAGGTGCTGAGTTGTCCTTTACTGAGCTACAGCTGAGACTGAGGTTAGTCGGTCTGAGTGAGTATTTAGTCAAAATCACCCTCCTCATGCCCGCTGCCTGTAGGAGCCACAAAGCCTTTCACCTGCTCCGAATGCCTCTGCCCCTCACTGAGCCTGGCCCCCCATGCTGAAGACAATTCTAGCAGGTTGAAGAAACCCTGCCTGCAGAAAAACAAAAGCTGCATTTGCCCCACACGGTGCCCATTGCTCTGTGGCTCAGGACTTGCCCTGATGAAGACGCTGTCTGATGCTGAGCAGTTGCCATGTCTATTTTTCCAAGGTGTTTTTGTGAGGAGCTAGACTGTAAATACATCTTCCCCCCCCCCTTCTTTTTTTTTTCCCCCAGAGGAAGATTTGTTAACTCATTAAAGAGCAGTAACTGGGCTCTGATCTCTCTCCGGGTACTTTGGGATATCACTGCTGGGTAGGACAACGTGTGCCCGGAGAGGGATGCCTCTCACCCTGCGATGCTTTATAGGGAAGGTGAGTGCTCTCCATAGTTAGATCCTCTTTGTTTAAATGAAAAGGATCTCCAGAAGCAGCTGGTGCTGGTGCAGCCTTTGCTACCTGCTCGGAAGAGGGACTCAGACTGGCAGCAAAGCGGGCTCTGCCAGAAAAACTCCAGTTTGCTTTCCTACTCATTTCCCTGTCCTTGCCTTCAGCTATTTTTGTGGATATTTATGCATAAGCAAATTTCTCCTTCCTTCATCAGCGAGAACCTCCTTTGGACAGATCCTGAACTGTAGCCCTGATTGCGTGTTCATGGCTTCATGCTGTGTTTCCACGTGAATCTCTGTGGTGGCAAAGCTTCGTCGCTGTGACTTTGCAGAATCAGCTGGTAATTCACATCCCTGATCTTCACCTCCCAAGCTGTCTGAACGACCAGTTCTTAATCCCTGGCCTTCTCCTGTGCTGAGGAGAACCATGAAGCTGAGGTGGGAGGAATAGAGGTTTGCAGGAGGGAAAACTGTCTCAGCTTCGTGGTGAAAAAGGCTTGTGAGGTGGTGAGGCTGGAAGAAGGGAGAGAAAATGGAAGGTGGACCTGAGGCTTCAGCATCAGCCCGTAACCCAAGAGTCACGGTGCTGCATGAGGAACAGGGATGGACTATAAGAAAGTAGAGCATATGCTGTGTGATGCTAATGGGTGTTTGGCAGAGGGTTTTTTTTTTTTGGATGGGGATGTGATGTTACAGGATCTGTAGCCCCTCCATGCCATGGCTGAGCTGATGCAAATCCATTTTGAGTGGCCTACAGTGGCCGCATGCACCTGCCCTTTTGCCCATTTAGACTGGGGCTACATGCCACCTTTGCTCAAAACACATGATAACAGATGTGTTAAGGTCATAACTCATTTTGAAAGAAGGAATTTTATTATTTTTCCAAGCAAAGGGACTACTATTGGGGTGGGTGCACTTTAGGCCAAAGAGCCACACAGCTCACAAACACCCTTTGTTCCTTTTTTCAATACCCTGAAGCCTGGATAAATTGCATGACAGAATGAAATAATCAATAAATAGAGCAACATGGTTATGTATCTTGGCAACGATGATGCTAATCAACCATGTACACCGGCTTTGCTCACTCTCTCTCCCTTAATGCAGTGAAATCCCAGCTGTCTGCAGTCAAGGAGCGATGCCGGCTCTCTGCAGTGCTGGGGGACACAGACAGCCCTTTCCCCACCTGCTGCCTTTCTTACTACATACCTTTCTGCTGCAGCAACCCAAAAAACTCACTAAACGCTCCCTCGGGTAGAAAGTGCACAATAATATCCAAGCCCAGTTGGGATCACCTTCACCCCCCTCCTGGAGAACACCTCTCACGTTCAGATTCTTGGGAATTTGGTCCTCTCATGGTTAAGCTGCTGGAAGGACCTCTGGGAGCAAACCTGGTTGCTGTGTGCTGGCACGTGGCATCACTTGGGATCCTTCCGAGTAATGAGCAGGCTGGATCATTTGTGGGTCCATATAGCATGTTGTTATACATATCCTTGCCTCTCGCTCCTCTCAAATCCTTGTGCCTTTTGCCGTATATAGATGCTGGATGGGAAATTCTATCTGCACAGCCCATTCAGGCAGCTATTACTGGGAGGTCTTGTAACCTATGCAACCAGCCCACACTTGCAGCAAAAGGTATTTTTCCTCCAGTATATGTTATTGCTGCGAGGGGATGTAGCTCCTGTGCGGTTGGAGTCCTCCTGCCCACCTGCAGTGGTCCAGGAGAGCATCCGCCGCTTCCCTCCCCTCCGGGCCTGCAGCCAGGCAGGATGGGCTGGAGCCAAGAGCTCAGCAGCACCAGCCCTGCCAAACAGCAGATTTTCAGCGTAGTGAAGTGAAGGATGAATCTGCAAGAAACCAAGCAGGAAACTTGATTTTTTCCAAGGAAACCACCGACAGAATTAACACCTTCCCACAGTCTGGTTTTTGGTTGCATCAGATCACCTTTCTCCCGGCCAGAGAGAGGAGAGCAGGCAAAGTTTGAACTGTCCCTGTCTGTTCTATAAACATTGATTTCTCTGTGTGTTTTCAGTCTGCCATGTGCAGTGAGTGCTCCTAAAAGCTCATGCCACGCTGATTCATTCAGTGATGGGGAATAAAAACACAAGCTATGTAGTCAATATGAAATCAAGATTAATGGCTTTTCGGCTTGATTTCCTCTGTGTGAAATGAATCCCATGTTGTGATTTGGGTATTTAATGTTTGTTCAATGTTAGGCATTAATAGCAACTTCTCCGTGTGCACAGGTCATTTGTTCACATATTTTGGACTTTCCCTCATCTCAGCCTTGCACTGCTCTTGCTTTACTTGACCACAGAGAAAATTCCTGGAGATAATCACTTGCCTCCAGGGATTAAGTGTAAAAGAGCAGAAAATGAGCCCAACCTCTGGTGCCGGTGTTTATCCTTGCTCCCTGCATTCCTGTGGCGGCTGGGAGGTGGGTATGGAAAGCCGACCAGGGCTGCTCTCCCCGCAGTTTGCTTTGGCATCTGCACTGGGGTTTAGTTTGAAAGTGCTCAGCTGGAAAACTGCCTCTTGTCTTCCGAGAGTGTGTTAGCGATGCCACTGAGCCCTTCTGCCTTGGGGCTATCCACCAGGATGGTGTATGATGAGCTGCCCAGCTCTGACCTGCCCCATATCAGCCTTATCTCTCCCAGCTCCTGGTCAGTTCGGAAGGAAGGAGCTCAGCCGAGAGTGCCCCGTGGCATGGAGGAGCCCACCGTCTCCATCGCATGGCTAAGAGAAATGTAATTACATCTGTAGCATTTCCATCAATACAAGCCAGCAGCAGGCTGAGTCTCAGGGGAGGGTTTTCATTGCGTTGAAATCTGACTTTATTAATTACCAGCCTCTGATCTCATTTGAGGGTTAAGTTTATGAAACTGAATCCTTATTTCTCTGCTTTCCTTATTCGGCTGCCTTACTGAGTTTTGTACAGTGGATGGTTTGGACCTTAGAAATGTATTCTTCAGGCTTGAGCTGTGCAGGGGAAGCAGCAGCGGAGGTGACGGAGATGTACAGAAGTCCTGGTGAAAGACAGAGAAAGAAATTACATCTCAGGAAAACTGAAAATGGGGACAGTTGCCTGCTGTAAAAAGTCTTACTCCCAAACTATAGTTTATTTTTCCCTCGTTGGGAATTCCCCCTTCCCACATGGGATGCTGGTGGCATCCCCAGGCAGGGGACATTGCAGTGGGGTACTTTAGCAGAGCCACCATCAGCCTTCGGTGCAGCCCAGGCTGCTCGCCTCCTCCTGGAGAAAGCTTTCCAGCCTCTCTCTGCTTATCCAGTGAGCACCAGATTTGGCTGTAGACACTTATGGGAGTGCCCGTTTTTTATCTAGACATCAAATATTTTTTTTTTTTTTAAAGGGAAAATAGCCACTAAACAGCCCTTGAAGCTTCAGGCTAGTGTCTAATTCCACTCAAAGAGCTTTGTTAGATAATTGTAATACTTTTCTGAGAGAAAATAGAGCAATTGAGGCTCATAATGAAAAGCTATTCAGACAGCTTTGATCTTTCCCTCTGCATCTTGACTTACCAAACACAAATGCCAATGAGAAACTCTTGGCAATATTTACTGTCACTATTCTTGGTGTTTGCCTTTAAATTAACTCCTCTTCCTCCCTTCCAGCAAAAGGGAGGTGGGGGAAGAGAAATGTGGCAATGTGACATGTGGCTTTTCGAGAGGGGTTTCTTTGGAAAGATTTTTTTCTTTTTTTTGGAGGGTGCCTAGTGTCCTGTCACTCCATGATGACAGCAAGTGTGGAGCTCCTCTGGAGGCCTCAGGGCTACCCTAGATCAAAGGTTTATCACCCCAAAACTGGCTCCGGGCACAGCCTCGACTGCAGTGGTGGTGTAGATGGGATAAGCCCCAACACGGTTTGCCCCGGGCATGGGACAAGGAGCTGCCAGTGCTGTATCCCCACGGCCCACAGAGAGTCCAGAGATGACCTCCTGACTCACCGTGAGATGGACCTCAGCCTGGGGAGTCCTATTCTTTTCCGCAGCAGCTGGGAATATCAACTCTTGAGGTGCTGAGACCCTCTGAAGGCACCCAGCCGGGCTCGTTTCTCCCAGAACTAGCAGTGAAGCCAGAGGATCACCATTTCCTCGGGTTTGCAGCAGGAGCATCAGTGACACATTAGCACCGATGGTCCCTAATCAGGATGACACCCAGGGGCTCCCAGCATCCCGTAGGTGACAAGGTGAGTGCTACAGATAAGTCAGGCTGTACAGAAAAGGGGCAAATTCTCTCTCTTGGATTGCTTTTAACAGCATCCTCTAGAGACCCTTCTGCTTCCTATCTTCCATATTCCAATTTTTTGCTCATCCATTTTTAATCTCTCTTTTCATATTTTTCCCATCTAAAGATGCTTCTGAGAGCTGGGCCTTCATCCCTCAGTGGGGTATTATTTCTTTTCTCACCCAAAATTGTGACCAGCCATAGGAGACAGCGCAAGACTCTAAGTACTGGGGGATCACAGCTTCACAGGGGAGCAAACTGCAGCACAGCTCGGATGAGGACAATTGATTGAAACAGCCATTATTACTTGCTGCAGCACAAAGATTTAAAACGCAATAGTAATTTCCGATGCCCACCTGTTATCTCGGATGCCTGTGTTTAAAGCCTGCGGTGCGAATATGAGCTCTGTATGAGCCCTAATTCCTGTTTCAGGGGTGGAAAACGGCTGCTTCTTCCTCTCCCAGGGATGATGAAGCAGAGTCCTCCAGGGCTGTCTGTCCTCTCGGGTGCAGCCGGAGCAGGGAAGGTGATGTCCGTCCCGGAGAGGAGGCAGGCAGGAGCCTGCTGCCTTCCTCCGTGCTGCTCCAGTGGGCAGGAGCAAGCGGAAAGCCTTCAGCTCCTGCTGTGACCAGAGAGCTGTGAGGTTACCTGGCACCTTTGCACTCCTTAAGACATCCAGGACTGTCCTGGAAGGAAATTTCCCTGGCTTTGGGGCTGAGCTGGCTTCCCTGCTCGATGCACGGCCGGCTGGGAAGGAGGTTAGGATGGGAGGGAGCCGTGGGGGTCACTGATTCAGCCTCCTGTGACCCTGCAAACCCTGGAAGGGATGCTTGGTTTAGAAGGGGATTGATTTGGTGAATTTTTAAGGGGATTTATTTCCCCACTTCCAGTCTTCAAGATGCAGCTAATGTGGGCTGGTGTGATCTGCACCAAGCCAGCCGCAGCAGCCTGATGAAATTCAAACAAACGAGTGGGCGAGCAGGTTTTCCCGAGGGTAAACTTGTGCAATGAGTGGGCAAGGGTCTCCTCAAAGGTGGTTTCTGCTCTCCCAGAAAGAGCCGTAGCAGCCTGGCCTTGGGTGCCATGCTCAGAGGGTCTGCCCGGGCATGGACAGCTTGAGTTTGCCAGCTTCCCCGCAGAAGCACGGTACCAGCCTGCGTGTGAGGCTGAGCAGTGCTGCGGGAGATCCAGCGATGCTGAGCTGAAAGCAGAGAGTGCCGCTTAGTGCTGTCGAGCTGAAACACAGGGTCCCACTGGACGCTCTGCCGGCCGGCACACCGGCCAGCTCGGTGCACTGATGGGAACCAGAGCCCCATCTAAGCACAGGAGGAGACCTTGGCCAAAGCAAGTCCCTTTTCCCCTTGTAGCCTTGCACTCCATGAGAAAAAAGGAGCCAACACTCCCGTCTTAAGCATTTTACATAGAGAAAAGCACGGATGCTGGCAGGATGCTGTCATAAGAGGAGATGCTGAGAGATGGGGCTGCTCACCCTCGGGGAGAGAGGGCTCGGGGGGAATCTGAGCAATGTCCGTAAATGCCTGATGGAGGATGCAGAGAAGAGAGAGCAAGGCTCTTCTCAGTGGTGTCCGGTGGCAGGAGAGGAGGCACAACCTGAAATATGGGAAATTTCATTTATATATAGGAAAAAACTTTTACTGTGAGAGTGGTGAAGTACTGGAACAGGTTGCCCAGAGAAGTGGCATCTCCGTCCTTGGAGACATTCAAACCCAAGTGGTCGTGGTCCTGGGCAACCTGCTTTAGGTGACCCTGCTTGAGCAGGGGGCTGGACTGGGCGATCTCCAGAGGTGCCTCCAACCTCAGCCACTCTGTGATTCTGTGACAATCGTGACATTTGCTTCAAATGGGAAAAGCTCCGGCAATGACACTATCGGGTCTTTAAGTGGGTGACTTACACTCGAACGGTACTTTCCACCTAATGAAATACATTAAGTTTTCCACCTAATGAAATTTACTACCTTTCCTACAGACCTAACACCAACAAGCAGTGGCATTGCAGCTAACTAGACAATTTGTGTGTGAGGTGGCATCATCTGAGTCAGTTTTCTGCACTCAGAGAGGTTTTTCCACCTGGGGAGCCCATTGCCAGCAGGTGGCAACCGTGCTAAAGCAGTGGGTGCCCATGATGCCGGCCTGGCTCTGCTCCCTGGCCTTGCTTGGGCTGCTCCAAGGGGTCACACAACACCTCTGCACTCCCTCATCTGCTGCTGGCACCTGCCTCCTTCCCTGTGAAGGTCAGGACCACAGCACCCAGCTTTCCTTCCAGAATTGGCCACCCCTATGGCCCCTGGTCCTCCATCTGCCAGGTCTTCCTCCTCTTCTCCAAATTCTTTTGAGTCATTTGATGCCTCTTGAGAGCCATCAGCACCTTCTAAGTGGAGCTGATCTCTTCTCCAGGTGCTTCCCTGTTCCTCCTTTTGTGACTGGGGCTTGCTAAGCATCACCCCACACACCTGCGTGTCCCAACACACACATACGCTGTCAGGACTGGGTTTTGAAAAATCCTTGTGTTTGCTGATCGTTGCAAGGTGCAGCTAATGAGAAATAAAGACAAACCATGCAACTTGGCTCAGGGAACCTTGGGCACTAAATCTGGGGGTTTAAGATTGTGGGATTAAGGACCCATGGCTGTGGTCTGTTCCTCATGAGGCTGGCTGAGACTGGGGATTCAGCTTTTGATCTTCACAGCAAGTTAATGTTACAGTTGGTATAAAAAATAAAATTCCTGGAGAAGTTTAATGTGGAAGAATGTGTTCTCCTTCATTGTTCTTCCAAAGTTAACACCTTTAATATGGAGAAGGCAACACAAGTGATCTTGTATTCACAAATCTCTTTTTCTTTTCTAAAAGGGAAAAATGAATTTGCCATCATGATGTATTGAAGGTCGTTAATTTTGGTGTTGGGGCTCTGAGGGCACTGATAGGACTGAATTGCCCTGAGTGGCCTCACCTGGGGTCTCCACCCACACCCTCACTCATTGCTCCAGGAGCCCATTTAAGCTGAGCCCTGCAGTTTCTAACCCTGCTTTGTTAAAGTGGTACCTGTTTCCAACTCTGCCTCCTGGATGGATGGACAGAGAGACCTTGGACTTGTGTTGCAGCCTTGTCTTCAGCCCTGTTTTCTGGATAGACCTTGGATGACTGCGGTAGGTAGCTTGTCTCCTAGATGGACTTTGGTATGTGCAATATAGCTGGTCTCTAGTCCCACCTTTTGTTTTACTTGTCCTGCACTTTCCTGGTGAAGTTTAGACATGGAAGAGTCTGTGGATCTGAGGAAAGCTGGAGAGAAAAATTTTAGCTGAGACAGCCTTCCTTAAACCAGTAATATATATACCCTGTGGGGCTAAAGGGTGTGAGAATAAGCTTTTCACAGCCCTCCCTTTTACTGCAGCCTTGCAAGGCAGCTTACTGCTGTACTTAGCTGGGCATTGCCCTCTAGGACAAGGGCTGGGGGCAGTTTGGTTTTCGCAGAGGTGATGAGGGGTGTCGGTCTTTGGCATTGCTTTGGCCAAAAAAAGTCTCCTCGCATTTAACAAGGTGCTTTGGTGGCTAATATAGAGCCAAAATAACAGAGCTGTGGTATGTGTGCTATCTTGGCTGTGGTAGATGACTATTAAGGACTGAACATGGCAACAAGCCCTGCTCACCTCTGTAGGTGGGTGGTGGAGGTGAGACTTCTCCATGGCTGTGAAAGCTGGAAGATGTGGTGTGCTCATCCTGCTGTCTATCAGTGAGGGAGAGGTTCCCTTGCTGAGAGAAGGAGGATGGGGTTTCAACGTGGTTTTGGTAGTTCTTGAAGCATTCAATATGGTATTTCTGATCGCCGGAATCTTCAAATCCTGGTTCTGTTGAAGTACTTTTACTATTTGCCTGTTAAAGAAGGAGCTTTTTTTCTGCAGTGCTTGCTAGAGTTTTTTCTTGTGGCTTACAAAATGCCTTAATTTTGTTACAATTCTACAATGTTTTATTTTACAGTAGGTAAAATGCAATATATATAGAAAAGACATGGGACAAGTAGCGTAAGTTTTCTCTGGTGAAAGAAGGATCAGTCTCTTTTTTTTTTTTTCCCCATGAGGTTTATTTCATTAATCACTCTTAAATAAATATATATTTGACACTTAGCAGGAACAATTAGTTAAAAATAATTTCTAACACAAATTCCCACAGTTGCCATAGTATTTGTATAGTGTCTTATCACTATTTTTGAGATCCAAATCTTGCTTTGGTTTAAATTTAAATTTAACTTGTGTTAACAGTTCAGCAAAGAGGGGATTTGGGTTGGGGGTGGAAAATAGACATCCCTCAAAACCAAAAACAAAGCCATAACACACACACGCACATACACTGACATGAAAAAGGTTCATTTTCTCTTCCAAATACTCATCTTGCATTCTCTGTCCATTTTATTGATATTTCACTGAAAGTGCTTGTTAGCTCTGCTCCATGAAACAATCCTCCAAATAACATAGCTATTAAGAACTGAGCATTACATTGATCTAAAAACTAGTCTCCAGCTTGTCTGTGCTGTACAGCAGATGGCAATAAAGGACCACTATGTAGTAGAAGTACACCTCTGAAAAGAAGTTTTCTGTCCTTAATGCTTCAGAGTGTGTAATTAAAGCTAAGAATATAGAAATGCAACTTTGAGAAGTTGGGAGGTGCAGAGAGGGGAAAATGCAAAAGTTGCAAGTAAGCGGGACAAACCATGTGAATGATAAACAGACACATACATTACATGTAAATGAAAGAAAGCACATTGTGCACTCATTAGCCGCCCCTTCAGTCAGCAAAGTTGCCCCTGCAAAGCCATGGGACAGAAGGGATCTGTGAGCCCCGATCCACTGTTCAAGAAGTTCTGCACTCCAGCATCTTCCGGAAACTTTTCCGAAAACTGTCATCCAGGAAAGCATACAAGAAAGGATTCAAGCACGAATTGGCATAGCTTAGACTGGTGATGAAGTAGGATATACCAATAACTGTGGAGGTCTGGGGCAAGTCAGTGGTCAAAGCCACGATGGTGGCCAAGTGGAAGGGGGTCCAACAGAAGAGACACACAGCCAGGACTATGAAGACCATAATAGTGACTTTCTTCTTGGCTTTGTCCAGGGCTTTAGCATTAGAGTTCAAGTGCATGTTCCTTAGCTTGTAGAGCATCATGGTGTAGAGGATGCAGATGGTGGACACTGGAATGGCAAAGCCAAGGATGAGGGTGTAGATCCTGCTGGCTTTGAACCAAAACCTTTCAGGCTTGGGGAAATTGAGACCACAACTCTTGATCTCCAGGTCATCTATGTAGACATTGGCAAAGATGATGAAAGGGAGAACTATGATGGTGACTAGGATCCAGATGCACAAACTGACAATCCTGGCTGCTCGGTATGTACGATGTGGCATCCTCTTGGACCTGACTGTAGCCAGCACTACCAGATACCTGTCTATGCTCATCACTGTTAGGAAATAAATGCTGGAGAAGATATTGTAGTGGTCTATGGACAAGATGACCTTGCAGAGGACTTCTCCGAAGGGCCAGTAGTGGAGGAGGTGTTCAGCAATATTAATGGGCAAGACAAGTGTGAACAAGTCATCAGCTATAGCAAGGTTCAGGATGAACATGTTTGTCACAGTCTTCATCTTGGGGGCTTTGAGGATCACATAGATGACAGCAGTGTTGCCTGTGAGCCCAACGGCACAGATCACAGAGTAAATCACAGGGAGGACAATGTAGAAATCAGCCGCCTGCTCTTGGAAGGTTAAGTTGAACCTCATGCTGTTGTCCAGGTAGCAGCTGTTGCCTGCATTGCTGCAGGTGCTGTTTGGATCATCCCAAAGAGAGTTGTTTCCCATGCCTGCTGGTCACAGACTACCCTCAGATGTCATTGAAAGCCTTGCTAGCCCAGAAGGGAGAGCCTTTTTATTCTTTTTTTTTTTTTTTCTCCTGTGAGAAGCAGCTGCTATCTCATTTAGAAGTGGGTTATTTCCAAAGAGTGGGTTGTGAGGCAGCATGGACCATGTAACCTACCTCTCCTGTCCCCCACCATTGCACAAGTTAGATTTTTGAAGTGATCAGGGGGAGAAAAAAAAAACTAAAAAAAGATTGAAAGACACACAAGGCTCTGTGAACAAAGCAAAAGAATTGTAACTCCCTGTGTAAGTCAAGGAACTCTTCTCTCTGAGAGCATCCCAGTGAGCTTTGGCTTTTCTCTGCTGGGGAATTCCAGTGTCTCCAGTTCAGCTGTCTGCAGCAAGAGTCCTTTTTGGGGCTGGCAGGAACAGGGAGGGTAGAGAAGCAGCTTTGTGCCTGGTCAGCTATTCACAGCCCTCAGAGGACTTGAGGGATGGCTGCTGTTTCACTTGCGCAGTGCTTGCTTTTCCATGCTGGAGCAGAAGCATTGCAGTGTTTAATTAGTGCCTTTCTTTGTGTCGGAGTTCAGATGCTTTTCATTGACTGAGATTTCACAAACAATGAAGAACTTTCTGACACGGCTACTCCCCACTCCCAGGGTCCCCTAGCAAAAGAAGGAGGGGAGGGGGAAATAGAGTTCAAGGAGTATTTCTGAAACTAAGGGTTAAAGGGGCTTAATTCACAATTAAAGTAACTCTTTAAGCACGGGTAGGTTATGGTCTTATTCAATGTGAAGACCATCCCCGTTGCAAACAACTGTGGCAGCACACAAAACTTGGCACAGATTGACAGCCAAACCTGTAAATCTCAAAAGTTTGGGATTATTCAGGAAAGTGGGGGATGTACCCTGAAAGCAAATCTACTTTAGATCAAAGCAAGAATTACCCCATCTATTTACAGTTGCTACATCCATCCCTATCGCCTGACCCATACTCCCAAGAATTCCTCCGCAGGGAAGTGAACGAACAACCGACCCCCTCTGTGAAGATCAAAGATTTGGTAACTGGTCCCCAGGCTCTGCAAAGAGAAGTGCCTCACTTCGCTTGCATTTTGTTGTCGCGCAGTGATAAAGTGAGCAGTACTGCCATCGTTGGGGAATGGAAGGTTGAATTGTCCCTTACCTGATGAGCGGCTCTGGCTGCCTCCTCCAGCACCTGCTGCTCTGTGCTGTCGAGCCTCTTGTCTCTAATCCCAGTTGGAGGAGGGTCTCTGGGATGCTGACGTTCCCCGGCTTTGCAATCATATCAACATGGTGGCTGCGTGTGTGCGTTGCATGTCAGCAATTAGAACTTGTTCACACCGGGGGGGGGTGTGTGTGTGTGTGTTTCTCTGTGCAGGGCTATTTCAATAGTAAATAAGGTAGATGCTGGTAAGCAGCTGATGCTCCAGGGTTGTTCTCTTCAGGAATGAGGGAGATGTTGAGGGGCACAGGCAGCATCCAGGGCTGGCAAGCTGTGGCTGGCTGAATGAGGGATGTTTGAAATGGTGGGAAGGGGGGGGGGGGGGGGGTGTTAAACTGCTTCAATAGGGAACGCTGGCTGGTTTTAACAAAGGAAGATGTGCAAATGGGGGGGGGGGGAGTGGGAGGAGGGTACACAACATTACAGTGCTCAAAATGAACAAATATACAGACGTACCTTGCCAGATCTGTGCTGGTTTCAGCTGCTCTGGGGAAGCTCAGCTGGTTTTCCCCAGCTGGGTCTCTGGTCCAGCTTTGGAAATGCAGCTAAATCCTTCAGATGTGCATCACAAGATGCAGGAGTCCTGTGAAGCTTGACAGAAATGCACCCCAGGTTATACAGCAAAACCAGCAACAATGTAAGATCGCTTTGCCTTCATGTCCATAAAAAAAGAGGGGAAAAAGGAAATCAAGGGTCTTTTGATTCTCCTTTAGCCTTTTAAATGTATCCCCCAGCTGCAGGTTGCCTGACCTTTGTTTCAATACCAGGTGAGAGAAAATGCAGGCATCCATCAGTGCTATGCCTGGCAGTGTGTGGTGTCATTTAACCAAGTGGGTCAGCTTGTTTATATGAGCCATGTAGCTAAGAGCTGTGTTGACTTTGCTCCTCTTCCATAGATGTTTACCCTTTTCTTGCAAGATTACTGTGCACCAGTAACTGGGTGGGAGCAAAACACTTCATCGCACACAGGGAGGCAACTCCTTAAGACCATGGCTATAACTGACTTTTCAGCAGATGGTAATTTTTTTTTATGCCCAGTGTACAACTCTTACAGATACTTTCTGTATCTCAGGCAAAATCTGACCAGCCATTAGGCCTAAACAAAATTAAAAAGAAATTAAAGATTGCCCAAGAAGGTGTGTAGGAATGATATGGATGATACTTCTTCGGATGAAAGACCCCCTGAGCCCTCCTCTTGCCTGTTTTGGGAAAACTGGCACAGTTTGTAAGTACTTGGAGAGGAAGCAAGGTTTTGATAGGTCTGCAGGGGGGAGGCAGTTTTCCAGGAATCGCTGTTGTCTTTGTCAAAGAGAAGAAAATGCTGGAAGACAGAGAATTTCAGGAGAATGTGATGTTAAATTTACTGATCTGTAACTGTTCCCCAGGGCAAAAGGGTGTAAGAGTGTTTTGCACTGAAAATCCTTCCATCGTGGCTTTCTGTTTTTCAGCATAAAGCACATCTCTCAGGTCTCTGGGAGAGCTTAAAAGCTGTCCTTTCACTCCCCAAACTATATTATCTTGGAATTGGCTGTCATGCTGCCTTGGCCAGTGGCCGGGTGCCCAGGTGCTGCATATTTAGGGACAAGCTCATAAGGGCTGGGAGTTTGGGTGCTGGGGAGGGCTGCAGGGGCTGGCTGTGCTCCTCTGGATCATGCTGGGGCTGCATCCCTCCCCGGCTGCCTGTGCCACCTTCCTTCTCGTTATCCGTAGTGAGCACAGTCTTGGCTGGGATGTGTTTGATTAAAACAACTTTGTCAGAGATGAGATGGAGACTAAGAATTTAATCTCATTGTCTGGTGTGAGTTGAGGGGCTTTTGGTTCTTTTATATCCCCCAGACAAATTCACAACACCTACTTCTGAGCTGTGCTCCTTGCCTCTTCCTCTAACAGATTTGCAGTAAAACTCACCTGCTTTGGGGAAAGCAATTGCAAATGGAACTAAATTCATGCATGAAATTGCATTGCAGCAGGAGTGCTTCCATCAACAAAGGGAAAATCTTTCCCTTGTGTCAGCTCTGGGTCTGACCAGTGTGAGCTCTGGATCGGACCAGAGCCGGCAGCTGAGCACAGAGGAGGCATGTGTGTGTATTGGCATGATGTGAAACAAGTTGTGCCTGGAGGGAAGGCTGAGAGGATGTTTTATTCATCTTGTTTTCTCTGGCTGGGTGTCCCTTCCACTTGATTATAAATGTTACAGTGGCACAAAGCCCTGAAAATCAAGTGCTAGTTCAAGTTGCTGTTACGAAGGGCACAAGCTGTATTTTTTCCCTCTGAGCCTCTCGGACCAATCCTTGTGCAGGCAGCTCCATCGCCAGCATGGTGCAAGAGGGACAAAATTTCTCTCCCTGGCAAATGTATGCCATGGAGATGGACTTTGCCTCTTGAAACCCATGTTCACTCTATGCAGCTTGAGTCAGCTGTGCAAACAGAAAGGAAAGGCAGTAAATTAGGCAGGGGGAAATCCCTTGCAAGGCTAAATCAATGGTGCTTTATTGCCATCATAAAGTTGATATGCTGCTGACTCCAGACAAAGGCCATCCATCGTTTTGGAGTTATGGAGAACTGTGCTGCCACCGGTGCCTGGGGAACATCAGGAGTGCTCGCACCTGGCTGGGGACAGGCAGGGCAGAAGCTTTCTTTGCCTGGGTTGCTTTTGGAGAGCACTGCAAAACATCTGCTCGAATGGTGGGATTATTTCCCCACCAACAGTGTGAGTGATGCTGTCTGAGCCCTCTGAGATGCTTCAGTCCTCCAGTGAGGGCATGGTGCCTAAAGGTTTGTTGTCTAAGGCAGAAAGGTGCCTCCTCTAATGAGGGACCAGTGAGGACCTCTCCAGGTCACTAGGAGCAAAGCCTACCTCACCTCCCTTGTTAATCCACAGGGGCAATTAAAGAGGATGAGTTACTCTGGATCAGCCCCTGAGATGGACCCCATTTTTCTTCTCCTTTTTCAGAGTCGCAGTAGTCTCGGCTGGATTTAATTTTGAAACTTTGTTGAATTAAGGCTGCTCTTTATTCTATGCAGGAGCACCAGGGGAGATGAAACCAGGCTTGCTGGAGGGGTGACTTCACCGGGGAAGGGAATGACTGTGTTCTTCCTGCAAGGGCTCACAGGGATAGGAGATGTGTTCAGCCATTTAAAATTCAATGAATTAACTGCAGGAAAGAAAATGGAGAACTGATTACACTCTGCTCTACCGGAGGGTAGTTATGTTGGAAATTTTTAATGCACCTGTGCTACTGCTGCCTAAAGTCACAGGTCAGCTGCTGATCAGGCAGTAGCTTTCCAGGGCTTCTTCACCCCCTTTGAAAAGTATATTCTTGTCTTTGGAGTAGAATTCAAGGAGAGCTGCTAAATAAAGCGAAATGAAGATGGCTTCTTCGTCACGCGGGGTGCCCCTCAGGATGCACCTTGCTTTTGGCATTCTCCCTTTGGGAACAAGGTATGATCAGCTCCCTGTGGTCATAGTGCTGGTGTTCCTTGTCCTTTTCTGGGGTGGGCTTTGAGCCTCACCTCCGTGTCTGTGTGACAGTCATCCTGGGAAGATCCACAGACAATTTGCAGAGATGGAGCAGAGGTGTGACCGAAAAGCTGGGGCTCAGAGAAGGGTGTAATCATGTGAGCAGTTCAGATCTGGAGTGGGATTGTTGTTCCAGGACTCCAGCTTTCCTGGATGTCTAAAGGGATCGCTTTCACCTCTGCTTCACTTCTCAGCTTTGGAGGAAGGGGTTGGGCAGTGCTGGGCTCAGCATCCCTCCTAGCACCTAAGCCAGGGAGCAGTAGCCCTCTGCTTCACAGGTCTTGGGCATGACCTTGGAGCTCCTGCAGTCACCAGAGAAGTTCTGTGACTGGGTCCAGTTTGATAAGGCTGCTTTGCTTTGCGTCCCCGCCTCTTGAGGGATTAGCTGGGGAGATAATCCTGTTTTCTTGGGTTCTGGCTGCTGTCAAAGAGTCAAGTTCATATCAAGGACACAGATACACAATCAATACTCTTTGCTCACCAAAACAAAATGTTCTTGGCTGACTATCTTGCAGTCAGTGGTTATTAGGGTGATTTATTTTATATGAGGTGTTCAGGCTTTTCAAAAGGTGGTACACCACTGCAGGTTAATATCCAGAACCGATTGTGTCGAACAGTCTGTAAGTGATGGCTTCTGGCGAGAAAAGCCAGTGTGCCTGGTCAGGTTAGTTATTGTAGGATAACGTTCACTATGCTGTAACCTCTGCCTTGGGGCTGAGTCTCCCCTGAGCTGCTCTAGTCCCAGCCTGGGGACACACAGAGGTTGACCACCGCATCCCCCAGGAACCACCTCCTTCTCCTCAGCATGGTGCTGGCTCAGCAAAGGAGCAGTCGGTGAGTGTTGGGGTGAGCTGGAAAGGAGAAACCTGAGCTTATTCATCACCCCTGTGCTGGGTGCTTCCCCCTTTGATACAAGCTGGGACAAGTCCTCCTGCTTCCCAACCCTTCCTGGCCAAAGCGGGCCAGGTTGGCTTAGGCAGATGATGGTGCTTACCTGGTTCCCAGAGGTGTCCCACAAGGTAAGGGGTGTAGGTGCTGGTTTTTCTGGGGGGTGAGGATAGACCAGATGTCTCCATTAGCGAACTTGTGAATTGTGAGTAAAGAAAGTGCCTTTGAATGGTAATAACAATTGCAATGGATCCAGCAGCTGGTGACACATCCAACCTGCCACAAGCTGCAGTGAAGGCAAAGTGGTACTGGAGGTGCTTTAAAGAAAATCAGAGTAATGAGTCTTACTTATAAATGGCCTGTTTTTGTCTGGCAAGGGATGTATCAATAACTGCCCCATCTCTGCCTCTGCAGGGGAGCAATCAAGACAAATGCCATGTGAGGAATTTCCTCAGACCAAAGGCGATGGGGAATAAAAGCTGTAGCACTGGGAGGTGGTGGGTGAGTGGCTGGAGCTGTTTGCTCCCTTTCTGCAAGCCAGGAAGGAGGCTGTGAAGCTCCTGCAATGGGTCAGCCCTCGTTCCCAGCAGGTTTTGGAGGCCCTGGCTCTTCTGCAGGACATCCCCAGCTCCGTGGTGCCGGCACAGCCCTGGCCTGGATATGTTCCCAGAGGTGCGATCCAGCCGTGGAGGGCGAGTGGCATTGCAAGAGGCTGCCTGGCTCCCAGCAAGGAGCTGGTGCTGTCAGAGTGCCTCTGCCGTCCTGGTAGTGGTGTGTTAATTAATAGAGCTCTGGCAGTGTACCTGCGGCCATATGAGCAAGGACACGGTGCCAGTCTTGCTGCAGTTTATAGGTATCAGTGAGAATTTAAAGAGTGCAGACAGAAAACTACACAGCTGCTTTAAACACCTTCTTCCCTGCCCCCCTGCTGGCCTGGCTTCAAACAGCCTTGTTTCAGCTAGAAATTAAAATAGATTTCCATTCCAGGATGCTTTTATTCTCCAGTATTTTTTCCTGCTTTTCCCCAGGGCTGTATTTTGGTTCGTTTTCTGCCCTGAGGCAGTCCAGTCTGTCCAGACCAAAAGCGCTTTGGGAGAGAAAGGTTTCTGGAAGGGGACTGTCACCCTTTTCAATGCCTTCATCTCCTTTGTGGGCTGTGTGGGGCTCAGGGCAGTGGCTGGAGGTGCCAGGCAGCAGCCTGGGGTTCCCCTTGTCTTGTCGGTGCTGCCACGAGCAGCGGGCAAAGGCTGTCCCGCAGCGTATCCTGCAATGGCTCTGACTGCTGGAGGGATGCTGCTGCCTCATCCTCCTTAACTCTATCTGGAAGCAGAGGAAATTAATCTGCTGGATCGATCGATTTGTCTTCTGGGCTTGGAGCTTTTGCTGTTCCCTATCTTGGGTTTTTTCCATCAGCCCATGTGAGTCACAGCTTTTGTGTAATCTGACTATGGGACCTGTGCCTGTGAGGAAAAAGCATTGTATGTGACAGTACTTCATGCTGCAGTACTCTAGGTTACAGTTAATTGCTTGCTTTTGCAGCTGTCTTGGAATGCTGTTAACTCTTGAAACTATCAATGACCATTGAAAAGTTAACAGGATTCTGTTTTTCTGCTGGTTGCCTTTAGCAGATCTGCACGGCATGTTGACAAGGGGGTTCTCCAGCACAGTTATTGGATTGCAGAGATAACAAGCGAGACCTAAGGAGGAATCCTAGTTTAAAAAGATTGGAGTAAAAGCGAAATAAAAGGATGTTAATTGCCCTAACTGGGTGGAAAAGGAATGGATGTGAGTCAGCAGGTAGAGATCTGCTCTTCTCCTGGGTCCCCATCCACACTGCACTTTCTAGTGCTGTGCTGCTGGCAGATGAGGGTTGTGTAGGACGTGTGCTGTCTAGTGCTGCAACCCATTGGCATCCCATGCAGGAACCAGGCATTATTTATTTGCTATTAAGCTGATTATTATCCAGCTGCTAAGAGCCCTTGGTATCTGTGCCACTTCCAAGTGATATGAGTTGTCACTTTGACTTTTTTTAATGACATTTGAACTGTCGCTTCTGAAAACTCACCCTTTCTGTCATTGCTTGACCTGCTTTGAAAGCTAAGAGGCTTTGCAAACAGCAGTGTTGCAAATGGGTTTTAATGCATCCTTGGAAAACCAGCATGGAGCCCTTCAGGGATGCTAGCTGGGGAGCAGGCTCTGTGCAATATATTCCAATATCTCTAAGCAACAGCTAAATGTGTCACCTCATCTGCTTAAGTAGCAGAGCTCCTCTGGCCTAAAAGCCTAATCATCAGAGGGTTATGGAATGCAAATAGCTGCTGAATGAATTTGCTGCTTTGTTCACTCCGGTTTCCCCTCCCTGCCTGTGTTATGACAATGAAATGACTCATTTTCACCTTAATATCATGTTTTAGAAAAATGTTTTAATGTTTTGTGCAATGTTCATTGTTTAAAAAAGAAACACAACACATGAAATCTGTCTTCTGGCACAACATTTTCCAACAATAAGGACTACGGTCACTTATTACAGCTCACTTTTGCAATTAATACCAACCTGACCTACTTAAATAGGTCATTGTAATTCATGTGACCAAATATCTGCTAACAAAAATTTGGATTTAAGAGCATGATCCTTGTTGGATGTGTCAACATGATGGAGGAAATGAAAGTTGGATAACTGAGGTGAGCTTAGTAGGGAATGGTGTGCTATCAAACACGAAGAAAAAAATAAAAGGAAAAGGGAAGGGAAGGCATTCCCGCAAAGTGAGGTTTACAGCTGGTGCTGTCTGCTCCTCTGCACCCTGTGGTGATGGATGTAGCGGGGACATCTGGCTCTGAGCAAGTGAGGGAGGGAGTGGATTCAGTATGTGCACCAGAAATAACCGAAAGAGCAGCAACGGTCAGTAGAACCTGGCTCTTCTCTCTCTAAAATCTAATTTAGACCCCAGAGCAAAGTGCCAAAATTTAATTCCCTGGGGAACTGAAGCTGCCAGGTCACTGACTGGGGTTTTTGCAGCGTGCTGGGGAAAATGAGGTCCCCATCAGAAATCCTACCAATGCAAATTTAATTATAGGCAACCACAGCATAGAGAAGATGTTTCAGATGCTTGTGGAGGAGAAGCAGAAAAAGAAATAAAAATATACCTCTGTGTTTTCCACTGGGAATAATTTCTGAAGCACAAAACTCCCTGGGCTGTGCAGGGCCTCCTGCCCGGGTAAGTAATTTCAGACAAGAGCTGATCGAGTGGGAGAAGGTGTTTTGTGTTGGAGGGCTGAGTTATGGCTGAATAAGTCTTTCCACTTCTAATACCAGTGATCCTTGGTAATATCAGTGTCGTTTTATCAATAAGGAGCACACTCGGGCTCTGTGAGACCTCTCCATCTCCACCTGCTTCTCAATTCCACTTGAAGGCAGAGGAAAATGATTTCCTTGTAAATGGCCTGTTTCCACCGGCTTCTGCAAACTCTCACCGAGGCTTCTTGCCAGGAAGTGGATTTTTTTTTTTTGTAATAAGAATTGCTTTCTTCTTGTAAATGTTAAGTGATGTGTTTCCCCGCCTCGGGTGTCAGGAGCACATGCTGTACAGAAACACTCCCCAACTGCATCAATAACCTTTTTGTGGTGCTTAGTGAGTCCTAGATAACTGCAGAGTAGTCGTGTGTCTCTGCAGGTTACTTGGCAATCAATTATACGTCTTCAATACATCCTAACTTACAGGGAGGGTGGGATGAACTCCTTACTCTGCAGTCAGGTGCTGGCAGTGCCCGTTCTTTTGCAGGTTTATGGGCTCAGCCAAATAATACCAGGCTCAGCAGCCAGGTTGTGTAGGAATAGAGGTGCTTTTTATTTTTGAGACTTTGAATCTGCCTGTTATCTGGCCAGGATTTAAGGTGGAAAGAGCTTTTGGGCTGTAGTAGCATCTCCCCTGTTTTCCCTGTGCAGATCTGCAGTATTCCTGCTTGGCTTGCTCCGTGTTGTGTGGGGGAGCCAGGATCCTTCTACAGCCCTACAAAGGACAGTGGATTTTCTGGGTTGGAAGGAAAAACATCCACGAGAGAGGCAGAATATGATGCTGTTACCTGTGGCTAGTGTTCCCACCTCTGCACTCAGTTTTTCCCTTCCTTTCTGCCCTGGGGCACCTGAATAATGGAGGTTTTGCAGTTTTATTGTCTGTATTGAAATCGGTGGAGTATATGGGCTTGTTTCCAGCATGAAAACAAGCTCTGTTTTGCCCATTATATAAGGGAAAAATGATATCGGGCAGAAAGTGGTGAGAAAAAGACGGGTGATCAGCAGATCTTTTTCATGTAGCTGTAGGGAGGGAGAAAACAACTGTGGTGTGCAAGGTGCGTCGTTAACATAAAAGCAACAAAAGTGACCCAAATAGCGAGCGAGCATCAAATGAGCTGGCATCGTTGTCAGTAATGGAGCATCTTCGATCTCCGCCAGCTGGGATCTCTGCTGCTGTGCCTGCTCCTTTGCCTGCCGAGAGGCGCTTGTGTTGCGGCTGATTGCGCCTGTCACTTATATTTCGATTGTACAGCCGGTTCTTAGAAAACAGGTTCGCTTTTTTAACTCTCTTGAGCATTCAAGTGAGTCCAGGAGATGCGGGGATGGGCTGATAAGTGGGTTTGTATTGTCTTGGCTGTTAGATGTTTTGCTGTTTCCTACTTGTGATGGACCTATTTGCTCTGCTCCCAAGCAATCCCAGGCATGCTGCTTTTGTGGAAGGCAGACTAGCTAAAGAGAAAAATGGGCTGAAAATGACCCGTTCTGGGGAAATGCAGTCACTGTGCATTTTCTTCTGGGATCTGCTCGTAAGCAACGACAGAGCCTGAATGGGGATCTGCTCTCCGGGGGGTTGCTTATGCTCATATGATGCTCTCCGTCCATCTACAGAGGGTTGTCGCTCCATGGAAACATGTTCCTGCAGGACCTCCTAGCAGGGGAAGATTGGACATTGCAGCCATGCGGCTTGGAAAAAAACATCGAGGCAAATTTTTCCTTTCATCTCCCTTTCTCACCAGGAAAGCCAGGACGTCTGCCTGCTGTATTTCATGAGTAGGAAATCAATTGCTGAGGGATTTCTGCTGGGAGATTTGTGCTTTATGAAATTCATGCTGGGGGCAGAGAGGCAGGCTGGGGAGCTGGAGATGATAGCTCCATCTTCTTCCCCTCTGCTGCTTTAATTGTTTGTAATGACTTAATAAGCATCACTAAACAGGGAAGCTGATCCTTCCCTGCAGCAAACACAGGCATGAGGCATTTTATTAGCTTTTCCAGGGCCTCTGTTTGGAATTTCTTTACTGTATTTTCTTCTTTACGGGCTTTATCCAAAGCCTGGGGGGATCAGTAGGAAAACTGTCGACTTTGTGGTGTCAAGGCTCTGAGTGTTGAGCCAGCAGCAAATCCATGCGACGATCTGGGAAGAAGAAAATATGGAGGAATGGCATAATTTAAGCAATGAAATGCTCTCGGCCTTGTCACTCTAGGCATACCAATGCATGCCAGGGAGAGGAAGAGCAAATAAGGTACAAAAAAGGGGTATTTGCAGAAGAACGAATGGAAATAGCTTGCCATTTAGGCTGGAAATGCGGAGAAACTTTGTGCCCAGCACACGGGTGCAGATGTGCACCAGCTGCCCAGTGACAACAGGCAGACAGAGAAGCAAAATCCCAAACTGAAGACTTTTAAGGTGGAGCTTTCTGGATGTAAGGAGCTGTAGAGGCAGACCTCAGGAGTCTCACGGCCGGTACAGGCAGCTTCCCGGGGGGAGCATCCCTGCCCCATGGCCAGCAGCAGGTCTGGTCCCAAGGGTTGATTTAGTTTGTACCTGGTGGCTCAGCAGAGCTTGGGGAAATACCCCAGCCCACGCTCTCTTTCCCACAGCTCTGGTCCTCAGAGTTTTTCCCTTAAACTACAAAAACTGAAAATGGGATGGTTTTTGCTGCCTCTTGGTATTGTGCAGCTCAGGGGGAAGGAAACTTCTTCCTCCCTTCATTTTTCTGCAATAAAGCATTTTGTTCCTCTCTGAAGGAGCGGGAAGAAACACTTTTTTTAAAGCTAACAGAGCCAAATTGAACGCCCTTATCATTTGGAACAAAATAACAAAATTATGTTAAAAATAACTCCAAATTTTTGAAGAGATCTTCTGAGAAAATATTTCTCTTGGTGACTGATTACAAGTGGGTATGGGAAGAAACTCTTTGCCTCAAACCACTCAAAGCAGTGATTTTTTTCCCAAAGAGCAGATGTAATTACATTTTCTGGATGAAAAATAAAAAAGATGTAGTGGACCAAACAAGCTCCAAGCCAATCTTCATTTGCTGTCAATGACCAAATTACAGCACATGGTTACTACCAGCTCTGCTGGACAAAATGTTGCCTTTGGGTTAGTAGGGGTTTTGTCAGAAATCTTTGTAGCATGAATAGTTCATGTACTCATCTATTTATCGGCTTCAGCCACTCCTTTCATCCATCATACCTTTCTGTTGTAAGGCAGCTCATTTAATTATGTTGTCCTTTAATTCAGACATGTGCAACTTTTTCTACTTCTAGCCCCAGTTTTCAGCTGGATGGACATTTTCTTATCTGTGAGTGTCTCCAGTGATGGCCACGCAAGTGAAGGGAAGGAGTTGGCAGATGATAACTTATGAAACTTTCTACAATGGCTGGAAAACCCAGCCTTCAATTTCCATCTCCTTAAAAATGCCTGTTGTCTTTGTTTCTTCTGCCTGCCTGCTCATTATGCCTCTGTGCTTGTGGTCTTTGTGGCTGGTCTGAATTTAGTGCTTGGAAATGCAATTATATGGCTCCCAATTATTTTCACACAGAAGAATCTTGTATATAAAATAAAAAAAAAATTTAACCTTCCAGTATTTTGAAGTCACTTCTAAAACTTACAATGTTTGGGATTGCCCAGTTTTAACTGGGCAAGTTTTCATTCCTGCTTCCTGTCCTTATTGTCATTAATTTAAACAAACAAAAACTACCATGCCCAGCAGATCCTTCCCTGGTACAAAATGATGGAGGATGAGGTGTTGCCCATCATCCTTCCGAGGCTATAAACCTTTGCCCTCTAATTTGTTCTTGGTAACGAACTTTCAGGGCTTAGCGATGAATGGATGCTTGTCTCTTCTGAGTGGGCATTTATCACTGCAGGGGTTACCCTGCATCAATGATGTGGAAGAAAAGTATGATGTAAAGTAACTCGTATTGTTCCTTATACCTTAGGACCAACAGCTGAGCTATGTTCTTTGTGTTTTTTTCCCTACTCCAAATATCTTTTTCTAGCCCACCAGACACAGATGGAGGGCAGAGGAAGGAGCAGTCATGTTAAAGAAGGCGATCCAGGTGGGAATAATATTTTTGGGAAGATCACCTGCACCTTGGCTCTGCCACTGTGTGAGCTGTTGGAGTGGATGGAATTTAAGTAAATGACTTCTCACTTCTTTTGATGTTTCTTTTTAAGCTTTCAAGCCCCTACTGTGTGCGTTATCTCCTGTTTGTTGGCGAGATAAGGGATGGAGGAGATAGCAGCATGTCCTGAGGATCAAACAAACCTGCCTATACGCAAAGTGTCTCACTTGCTGGGAGGGAGCTCTCCATGCATGAAAGTCATCTAGAAAAGAAATAATTTGGTGGCAGAGGAAGGAGACAAAAAGTTTGGGGAAGCAATCCCTGGCCTGGTTTAAATGGCATAACGCCTGCCTGGCTGCCCGGGACCTCAGCAACCTGCCGAGATTCCCTGGCATCAGGTCTTCTTCTGCTCCCTGTCTGCTGGGCTGTAAACATGCTGTTGCTGGGTGTGATCGACAGCCAACACAGCTGGATCCTTGTTGTCCCCATCCCACTCAGGGCAGGCTTATTAATCACTTGTCTTCCTGGCATGTCCTGATCATCCTTGGAGGCAGGGCTGAATCTGAGGGAAACTGGAAGATTGAATTGCTCCTTTTCATGGAGAGAAAAGGAAGGATTTACAATTTGCTGAGCTCCTGTTTGCAGGAGGAGGGGGATGCTGGCAGGTCTGGGGCTGGTCCTGCTGTGGTCCACCCTTGCTGCAGGAGCTGTGCCTTGGGGCACGGCTGCCTTCTCCCCCCAGAGCCCAGCTCAGGCTGTTAAGTGACACCATCAGCTCTGCTCCATGTTGAAATTACAGCAGTTTGACACCCAGGTGACTTTGGCATGGGAACCTGGCAGCGGTTACCGCATGGCTGGCTTCAGAGCAAAGAGGTTATCTGACTTAGCTGAAATCTCCTTCATTGTGGACTGAGTAAAACTGCCTTATATTTGTGCAGTGCTAAAAATCCATCAGAAGCTGATTGCCAAGCCCTGCTGCGGCTGCTGAGTAATGGGATAACCCCCTGCAATGCCACCACAAAATGGGACACTGGGATAGAAATACTAGAAATGACATTTCCAACCATTTGCAGGCTCTGGTGTTCTGATGTTGGCTTGATGCTGTCAAAGGGCTTGATTTTAATGATTTTAGAGGCATTCACTTGAAGGGCAGTGAAATGCACCTGAGGCAGCAATTGCATCTCTGGTCTCTGCAAGCACCTCCATGTCCCTTTGTGCTCCTCAGCACTGAAATCCTGCAAGGACTGAGCAAACCTGGGGCTCTGGGAAGACTCAGTAGTGTCAAATTTTGGAGGCATTTGAGGCAGGACATGGAAGCAGCAGCAGGTGATGTTGTAACCCTTCATCTTTGTGCTCTCCTGCATGCTGATGAAGCCTGAAGGAGTCAGGGATTCTGTAAAGCACCTTCTTTGTCTCCTGTGGGGGGGGAAACAAGTGGCAAAGCCCTTAATTTCTTGGAGCTTCAGGCATGTGTCACGTGGCTGCACTGCACCCCAGGACCCAGGCTCTGCTACTTTGCACTGGCTGGTGCTTCCAAGCTGTCCTCTGTGATTTTATTTGCAGACCATTTCTCCTACCAGCCTACACTTTGCTTTAAAAATTCATTGAAAAATTCAGCACCGTGTCGGCAGCTGAATGGGCCCCAGAACTGGAGAGAAGGATTTGAGATGCGATTTGCACCGCAGACTTGTTAAAGCAGGGGAAATGCTGTGTTCCTCCTGTGCCCAGAGCTGCTAATCTTGTTCTGAACATTGAAAACCTCTCCAGCTTCTCTCATTATACCTAAATTTGATTATTGCTTTGACTTCACACCTCTTTCATGCAGGCTTTTCCTCCCTCCTTGGCTGGAAATGTCAGCCCGGAGAAGAGAATTTTTGCTGAGCCTTGGACTTGTACACATTGCCCATCCCCGTTCCTAATGCTGCTTTTAATTATCTTGGGAATCTGAGCACAGGGGGAGCTGGTGGTGACTTCAGAGAGGAGAAAAGTAAGGCACAGAGGCAAAAGTGTAAATGCAGTGTCTGGGTCACTGCAGCCTGCACCACCATGGGGATTTGGAGTGAGCGAATTAATGCTTTTCTCTGTGAATTGACGATTCCTCTGTTGCCTCCTCCGAAATTCCTACGTAAATGGCAATGGGATGTGAATGTGTTATCGCAGGTGGTGAATTGAGCCTGAGGAACAGCACAGCCCGTCCCTGCCCTGTGTCCGAAGGTGATGGGAGCAGATGTTCCCAGCCTGGCAGGAGGATGGAATCCTGCTGGCACAGAGGAGCATCTCCTCAGCCAGGTGTCTTTAAAGACTTATCACCTTCTTGGCCTTGCCCATGTGCCCTTAATGCATCCTTCCTTTTGGAAAGTAGTTGAAATGTCTAAACATTAAATGGGTAAAAATACCTGGGTTCTTTTCAGCTCATCCTGTGAATTATTCCAGAGTGAGTTTGGCTCTTTTTCTGCAGATGAAGAGTTACTCAACATTTTTGGCACAACTTTTTTTTCTTAGTGAAAATATAGCCTGTCTTGGACTCCTGTCATCCCTCTTCTGGAAGCAGACGATACGCTGGGACCCTGCGCCAGGGTCCTGAGGGGTTCCCTGCTATTGCCCCTTGCTGCTGCAGCCAAAATGCCCCACAGGCAGCGATGTTTGTGCTGCTGAATGCCCTCCTCTGTGTGGAGAGCAGGGCAATTTCCAGCTGCTAGATGGCTGTATTTTGTCTCATGTGCTTTTAAAAAAAAAAAAAAAAAAAAAAAAAATCCCACACTTTGCAATCAGCTCTTTGTTCTGCTGGTACCAAATAGTGAACCCCTGAGATGCGCCATTTTGGAGAGTGGTCAGAGCTTGCTGGGGCACTTCAGGTTCCTGCTAATTACCTGTCATTACAACCCAGTCACTCGCTGATTTTTAAAAGCTGTAGGTGGCTTTGCTGGGCAGTGAGGCCATCTCCTGCGGCAGAAGGGCTGGGGATGAGCGATCAAGGGCGATTCACTGCAGTGCTCCTGTCCCCAGGCTCTGCTCCCTGAGGAGCTGCCCTGGGCAGTTGCAAGGGGTTGCTTAAAGGAAATACATTTATTTCCAAGTCCTCAGGAACTGGGGTGGGTGTGAGTTGCTGTGTTAGGGAGCTCTGAGCTAGCTCTGCTTGAACTAATGCATGTCATGCAGAGAAATTCTGCTCAGACGTTAGTTCAGATCTGAGGAGTGCTGTAATTGGACTCATCTCCTTGCCATGGATCTGAGTTCAGGCACAGCATCCCGTGGATGTGCTACCTTGGGTTTTGGCTCGTACAACAAGCTCGGAGCTGTAGTGCCACAGGGGATTCATTAAGGAGCTATGTTTCTGCTTGGGCAAATGTTGAAAAACTGTTGTGGATTTGGTCTCTTTCTATATGTTCACAAATTACTCGTATGCCAACTGGTTTCTATTCTGCTGCTCAAAAGTAATATTTCCTGGGAGAAACACATGTTGTCCCAGGAGCAACACCTGGAGAGATGGCAGCAGGGCAAGGAAAGTCACTGCTGCCAAGCAGGGACCCACATCGGAGCCCAGCTCCTGAAGGAGGATTGCTGGGCCATAGTGAAGCTATTTGGTAGAAGTGCCCTTAGAGTGTAATTCAGTGTAAAACAGTAGTCCAGCACTGATGTTAATTCTAGCTGATCTGTCAAATCTGCCTCTCTGAGATTAGGGGCTTGTAACTGTACTTCTTCTCGAGTTGGTTCCTCGGGTCTTGGTAGAATCCTCTGGATCATAAACCAAGAAAAGACAATTGGGTCAGCTGGTCATTTTAAAGATTTTCTTTTTTTTTTTTTTAAATATACATCTTTGTCTCTCCAAAACCTGATTATTATTCACTTATTTTCTATTAAGGTTTTTGTTTGCTAGTTTAATGGCTTGTGAAAAAGTAGGTAAAACCATATAAAAGCATGCAAGGTGCAGGTCCTGCCCAACTCCAGCAGAGCTTTGCATTGCTGCCGTTTCCCCCAGGAGACCCCCAGTTCCTCCAGCTCCGTGCTGCAGGGTGGCTGCATTTACCTGTGGAAGCCTCATCCCAGCAGCATCGTGCTTGGGCCAGGTCCCACCTTGTCCCTTGGGTGCCCCTGGCTGGGTTTCACCCGTGCACCGGGGCTTGTGCTGGAGTTGCAGCCATGCAAGGTCCTCATGTGGCTGCGTGGGACCCGGTGTGAATTGTTTGTTCGCTGCTCTTGACAAAAAGTTGTGACATGCACCTCTGTGTCAACAAGATGACACTTTAATGCTGCTGCTGTTGGCTGGTCAGGCAGTGCCAACACGCCGTGTCTGAAGACGGCTGGGGAGGAGAAGGTGAAGGAAAGCTGGGATGAAGTGCCATGTGCTACTTAATGATATCAATAATTGCTCAGGAGTGAGACCTGCGAAGGGACTTGGGAGGGCCAGGCAGGAGGGACAGCTCTGAGAAGTGTGTGGCACGTTGGTGATGTACTAATAATTATCTTTACACAGATGTGAAAAAGTATCAGTTTGCATGGCCTAAATGTCTGGATCTGAGAATTCACGCTGTGTGTTGCAGAAGCTGTGCTGAGCTCATCTTGCTCTGAAATATTACCTCTGCATCTTAACCGGGAACAATATTAAAGTCCTGAACCTACTAATAAAAGTCAGTCATAATCCAGGAGCAAACTGTTGCAATATGCATTTGTGGCGGATGAGGAGACCTAAAGCTTTCATTAGGTTTATTGTTCCTCTTGGAGAATGAATTCAGCATTAAAAAAATCTCCCTCCTTGGTGTTAAAATACTCTCCTCTTGGTTTCAGCTACGACCCAGACTTCAATGCGAAGTATTGTATTTCTCCGTGTTGTTGCTGGTCGTACGTTCTGCCCCTGTAGGTCTCTGCAGGTAGGTGTTAATTAAAGATGTGCCAGGGGGTTCATCTGTTTTGGTGCCTGAGCAGGGACTGCAGAAGGCGGCTTACAAGCACTGACATTTGCTGCGGTATAAAGTCCAAGGAGTAAATTCATGCCAATTAACTTCACACCTTTAACTAGGAGGATCAAGTCGTGTTATGCTTGCACCAGGGTCTAGCAACAGAGGTGGTCTCTAAAGGGAAACTTGGTCCATGTAGGAGCTGGTGGTGCTTTTCTCTGCTCTGTAAGAACAGTGGTGAGTTAGATCAGTGGGAAACAAAGCTGGAGAGTGGCAAATAGTATCAGAAACTGAAAGGAGAAATGGTAGCGTTAGACCCAGCTTCACCTCTAAAATTAATAAAAGCAGAGGGGCAGGTGGTGAGATGATCTCTCTGCTCTGAGCTGATTAATATTGTCTTATTTTTCTTCCTGCTTTTGTCTGTGCTGACCCAGGTTTTGCCATTTGAAAAGGAGCTCAGTACAGCGTCCACCTTCCCTTCCCTTTGTGCAGTGCAGAGCACACAGAGCCTGGGCAGGCTGATGGTGTAGAGTAAAACCTGCAAATATATTGGTGATCCTGAGCCTGGCTGTACCTGGGGATGCAGCTAAACCCACTCAAAAGTAATTTCTGGTAAGTCTGGATTACACTTTCTTGAGTTTAGCAGTGTAAACCTCACCAGTCATTTCTTTAAAAGAAAAAAAAAAGGGGGGGGGGAGGAATTAGGTGTTGGTATTAGTTGTGTGGGTATCACAGCCTGCAAATGGCTGCTTCCTGCAGGATCGTAATGAAAAGCCATATATAGCAGCTGCTCAAAAATAAGCATGACAGGAGAAATATAAAAAGTGATACATGGCGACTTTGGGGGCGAGCAGCAGCCCCAGATGCGGCGGCTTGGCATTAAGGTGAAGGATGGGCATGGGGTGGGCTGGATCCAGCATTCCCCACCTTCCAGACTGCTGTTTGCTCCTGATGAAAGACTCTTGCGTGACCTCAGACCCTCTTAATGCAATGTAAATCATTCCCACAGCTCTTGGTTGAGCTGCTGGTATTTCCAGAGCAGGATTTGGGCACAATCCTGCTGGCTGCTGAGCATCCGAGGAAGGTTCTGAGCATCTTCACCCCCAGAACCATGAAAATAGCTCAGGCTCTCCCTGAATCAGGTCTTCATGGGAGGTTTCCAGTCTGTCTGCAAGATTTTTTTTCTCCCCTCAACAAACATTTTATTTAAGTACAGTGATGCATTTGGGTTCCTTCCCTTATTCATGTGTGCCTGTGAGTAATCAATCATACATATGGATGATACTGTGTATAGAAAAATATATTCCTGGATTGTCACTTTACTTCACTGTCACTGAGCTGAATATGGTCCTCATATAACCGGGCAAGAAATCTGTAGGAATTTTGGCTCAGCAAGGAGCAGAAAGCACATTTTTCTCAACCAGACTCCCAGCTGATACGGCTTCACTGACAAAACAGTGATTCCAATTCATCTTCCTGGGAGGAATGTGAAGACTCATTCACAGATCACAAATTCGGCAGGCCTCCGATTTCGTGAACCTCATTTCACACATCCAATTTCAAGGACCGTTAAAATAGGCTTGTGTTTGCTTTGCTACACAGAAGTGCTGTGGTTATTCACAGGAGAACAATACATGACTGTCCCGTGGGAGCTCTCGTAGTAACCTCCCTTGTACAGATACTCTGTGTGGTCACACAGTCACTGGACAATTCTGGGGACAAAGATGACCCCGCTGACTGTGGGTGCCAACTACTGTAAATCACAGCAGCTTCATTGCTGCCATGGAGTGATGGTGGGTCCTGCTGATTTTTATTTATTTATTTATTTATTTTTCCCCCTGCTCAGGAAGCATATAGTCCCTACCTCAACCCAACCCCCAAAATCTGGCTCCTTGTTTTCCAAAAAGCCTATTTCAAAGCAAACTTTTCTTTGTGAGCTTGCTATTTGGATGAGTGCATGAGAACAAGGTAAATCGTTGTGAATTGCCGCACTCTTTCCTTGTAGAAATTCCCCGGTGCTCACCCCTGGTTTTCAGGGATGCTTGCCACCCTCCTGAGATTACAGCTTGTCTTTGGGAGGGTAAAGCTCAGCTGGGCTCCTGGCTGTGCACCCAGACCTGAGGATGATGGCGTTACCTTTCCTGCTTTGCAAAATCTGGTCGAGTGGCCCTACACCCACACCTTCTACCATCTCAGAGACAAATCCCAGTCCTGAAAGCTGCAAAGGTCAGGAGGAATTTATGCATAGCCACACACGAGGCTGTGTGTTTCCCCGCTGACATTTCCGAAAGCACCGGACCACGCAGCATCCAGCCACTGTAAACAGCTGCACAGCGACAGCCCACGACACGTGCTGTGGCTCTGCACCCTCCAACACCGCTCTCCCATCTGCTCCCATCGTTGCTTTCATGGCCCAACATCAATAGAGCAAAAGTGCTTTAAAAATAAATTGTCGGGAGGGAAAGGAGTGCTCTGACCTGGATATTGATGGACTGCTGCCAGAAGGTGCTAGGTTTGCCTCCCTGGGCTGTTTTGAAGGCTGCTGCTTTGCCAGGGGGCTGTGACTTTACATCTAGTCAGAATTAATTGGTTTCTCTTCCATATGGTTATTGTGACAAATCCCAGCTCTTTCAAACCAGTGGCTGTTTTGCTCCCAACCTCATTGGTGTCCACATGAGGTACAACAAAGATCCTGGTTATCGCATCAGGAGCCCCATTGTGTTTTCTCCTTGTCAGCAATGAAACCGGCTATTAAATAATTATTTGCTGCTCACAATTTATTTTCTGCTTTATACCCACCCAGTTACCTTCTGTCTCTGCAGATATACGAACAGTGTGCCACAGCTAACTAAACATGAAAGGAGAAACCTGATTTTGCAGTGTTCCGTGCAAACAGAAGTACAGTGGCGATGGACTGGGAGTCTATGGCGCAGGATGATAAATACTTCAGCATGACTCCACGTGTGCTTCTGGGAGATTTCTGAGGTTGAAATCTGAAAGGTGAGGCAATTTTTCCTCTGCCTCCTCTAATGCCATGCGGGAGGTGGGAAGGCAGTCGCTGCCTCCTGGGAAGCAGCAACCTGTCACTGGGTTGGTACCTTTGGGTGGGAGTCCCACCACAACTACTGCAACTCCTTCAGCAAACATGGCTAGTGCATTTTGGGGCTGGGGCTGTAACAGCCCAGAATGTGGCAGAGCAGTTTTATATTATTTTTAGAGTTTTGAAAAAATTGTTCCCAAGACAATCTCCCTCTTCTGTCATAAATTGTGGAACAGAGAAAAGGGAAAATAGCAGAGGTTTGATTAAATTGGCTTTTTTCAGCCCTAAAATAGTGTCAGCTTGATGCCTGGTATTTTAGAAATTGGTTTAGAAGCATCTCTCTCATCCTACCAGAGAGGTGGGATTTAAGGCTTCCAACAACAGAAACACTGGCTGTGCAAGAGCAGAGTTTTCCATCCCTAGCACCTTGGTTTCTTGTCACGCTATTTTAAGCAGCCTCAGCCAGATATATAAATCTACTGCTACAAGCAACAGTAACAGAAAGAAAATGTTCTACCAAATGGGGAAAAAATAAGAAAAGGGAGTGGCAGCCCTTTCTGGAGAGCTCATGTTGATTTTGAAGAGTTGGATGCAAACAAAAGAGGTTTCGCTATATTTCTTTCCTTGAAAAATATAGACATTTAATAAAAATGTCTCTGATGCTGTTGGTAAGTTTGGTATGGTTTTACATCTGGGAGGAGCAAGACAAACATTCTGTTCTTCTGAGATGTTGCCTTTGCAAGGGGAGATCACAAATATCCCATGTAGTTTTGTAATGTAACCCTAAGCAGCACCCTGCCGTGCTCTCCCCTGGGTGCTGAGGGATTTCCTAACTTGCATTTTACGGGGTATTTTCACAAGGCAGCAAAAGAGCAGCCATGTGTATTTGACAGGCAAAGGGGACTGGTGGGTCTGTAGCTTAATTCAGCAGAGCTTTTTCCTTCTGTGATCATTTGTAACCTGAGGCGCTCCAGGGCTCTTGAACTCAGCAGCTGGGGAAGTTAATCAGTGTAATTAGTGATAAATGAACCTGTTCCCTTCCCCTTAGCACGGGTGGGATGAGCATTAGGTAACCCTGGGAGCACTTGCCAAGAGGGGACTTGTTATTTGGCAGGGAGGAGGAAGAAAATATTGCTTGTAGTAAGTAGGACAACTTGCCTTCCCCGGGAAGAGGAAAAGAAGCAATTAAAGATGTGAGCGCTGCATGGAATCGTTTGCATCATTAGCTTCAGTGTCTGCAAATGAGGCAGCTATCTCGAGCTCCACAGCACGTCCCTGCCTTGCTGTAACCACCGAGCAGCGCAACCACCGTCCTGGCTCATTGCAGCCTGAGCCGCTGGAAAGCATGGGTCTGAAATTGTCCATGGAGGAGCGAGGAAGAACACTCTTGTGTTTTCTGAGACCCTTTTATTACTCTTTGCTTCTTTCTTGATCTCTCTGAGATGTTGCACTACCCAGACACGACCCTGCGGTTGCATCTTGTCTACTATGCAGGAATATATATTCTCAATAAGCCATGCTTCTCCTAACCTTTACTCTTGTGTTTCTGGATTTCTGTCGCGTGATACAAGAAAGCATGGGTTAAAAAAAACCCTAGTGGGCAGGGAAAGGATTAGTTACTTAGGATGAGTGCAGAAGCATTTTTTTTTTCTTCAGGCTGCCTTTTCCTTTTTTTCCACTTTCACATAAGCTCACTTTAATTCTGTTGTTTGGAGCACATGCTCCCTGGGCTTGTTTTGGCTCTAGCTGTCATGCTCACTATTTGTTATTTATTTGTTGTTTATTGTTGTGTGTCCCCCCCCTTCCAGCTACCTATGTGTTTCTTTAAATTTAATTTTTACTTTCATTTACCTGTTGGAGTGATGGATTTTTCTTACCTTTTATTACTTAGTGGTTTGTTTGGGTTTTTTTTTGTATTCCCTTCATTCTCTGAATTCAACCTTTCACTTGCCTTGTGGTTGTTAGGTGCCAGTTATGTGAGTATTAATTCTTTCTCTACTGTGTGTCTTAGCTTTCACAAGGAGGTGAGTAGCTCTCTTGGGTTAAACTCATCTCACTTAAATGCCTTCCTTGATGCTGCCTATGTCCTTGGACCACTTTAGGCAAGTAAAATCTCAGTGCGGAGATTATAGGTGTGAAGTGATGACTCTTCTTGAGAGGACAAGAATGCTATTATTCACCTCTTCAGGGATAAATTGACCTCCTCATTTTGGGGAGGAACTGGCTTAGATCTGCACAGAGGTGCCCATTGCAGGTACCTGGGCTTGGAGGGACAGCAGCAGCTCCTCGGGGCTGTGTCTATGCGGCACTGTGAGGTTTTGTCTTGGGATGCTGGGGCAGTGGGAACAGACACTCCTGTGATATGCCCGTAAGGAAATGGGGTGTGCAAAAGGGACTGGAAAGCTGATCTGCTTTGCTTAGATTTCTAAGGCTTGCATAGGAAAAAATATTTTTACTGATATTCTGAAGAATTTGAGGATCCTTCTCATATTCTTTTCCTGCAAAATCTTTCCCCTTTGTAAGAAAGCTGGAAGTCCAGAGCTCGTGTGATGAAACCCCCTGATTTTTCTTATTTTTTCCCCAATGTTTTTATTACATTGGGAGCCAGGGTAAGAGGATGTGTGTAACCTGCCTGCCTCTGTCTTAATGACAGTAATGATGACATAGGGAAGCTGCTCAGAGCAGCATCACTGTGCTGTCCTTCATTTTCCTTGCGCAACTGCTGGTGATTTAATGAATGAGGCACAGCCAAGACCTTTTGCTCCTCTTATGCTCATCAGGCAATCATTGCCCCGTCACGCTTCGGCTTCAAATACCTCATTTGCATCTGGCTGCCCTTGACTCTCCTCCACGGACGGGAAGATGAAGAGGTGGGAGTGTAAAGGCTGGGGGCTGGCTTTTATGGGTGAATCATGAAATAGTGGCCAATGCAGGCTCATGCACGGGAGGTGCTGTGGAAATGTCGTGTGCTGTGCCGTGAAAGATGATAGTAAATGGATTAAATGGGAGATAAAAAGGGGGAGGGCACCTGGTTAGCTATTGCTGAAGAAAACATGGAGAGAAAATGTGAAAAATATGCCAGAGAGTGTCGTTAACTGCATTGCAGGTCCATGGCTCTTTTAATAATTGACTATGTAGTGAACACTCAAATGATATAAAAAGCTCTTAAGTGAGTGAGGGCTTTTAGTGAATGGTGGGGTGAAACAAAGGAATACTGATTCTGGTAGAACGTTTATTCTAATTTGAGCAAGATCCTTTTTCTGAGATAACAGCCACATTGGATACACTGAAATATCTTCTCCATTAGCTCCAGCAGGAACAGGATAAAGCTGTCATTCAGGTAAACTTCAATCCAACATGTGTCTGCATAGTAATAAGTTAAGTGGGAGCCATCAAACTGTTGTAGGAGTAAGGATGGTGTTTAGAGCTAAGGTAACTAGCTCTTGTACAAGTAGGAAGAGTAAATTAGGAGTGGACAAGCCATGAGTTTTAGCAGAGCAATTATAATTTATGCTAAGGGTCTGTCTTTGTTGCAAGCTAAGCTTTAAAACAGACCTCTACTAAAGAGGACTTAGTAGTCCTGAGCTCCAAACAGACCTTTAGATCCAAATTTTCCTGTGGTTTGAGAAAGCTCAGGGCTTCAGCAGAATTTTATGGCCTTGGTCTTGACGCTTGGGCTGTAAATGCTCCCATAAAATGAACGCCTAAGTTAAGACTTCCACAGATTTCTAAAAGCTCCAATGGAGGAAGGTCCACCTGGATTTTGGGGACAGGATCTCAGAGCAGAATGCTTTCAAGTGCTGTTAAACTGCATTAAAACTCCTTTTTATGGGGGAGTTAATTTCAAACACCAGCCTATCAACCTGACACATTCTTCGAGAAGGAGCAAACTTTGCAAGGCATATTTAAAATAATTTCACTGACAGGTTTACAGCTGTGAGAACATTAATAAACTGAAATGGCTATTCACCATGCAGTAGCCACTAAGCAATTATGTTTTGTCTGTAGGCAGCCTAATGAAACCAGCAGTTAATGACCTAATGGGAATTTAAACCAGCCCACTGCTCCACAGAGACATCCCTTTTCTGTCCCTGGTTATCCTGCACCCAGTGTTTTCTGCAGAAGTTTAGTGCTTGTTGATGTTCAGGTAAAAACTACCTTATTTTGTAGAAGTGGTGATGCACTTCTGTGGTGGTGTTTCACATGTGTGTGCCCAGATGCTGCCACGTTGGGGTCACATCACAAAGTCCAATGTTTCTGCAGGAGCTGGTGAGCAGGGAGATGTCTGATAGCATGGCATGGGAAAACTAGAGTGGTGGGATTTTGTTTTAGTGTTTCCCTCAGTGCCAGACAGCATATTCCTATTACAAATAAGGCAGCGGAGGGCTAAGGGATGTGTTAATGAACAGTAGATGGATGCAGAGCCCAAATGATGACCCACGGAGGCCCACTGTGCCCTGGCTATTCCCCAAAGTGATGTCTTTGGAAAGCATCCACCTCCTTTATATATATATAAATTCCCCCCCCCCCCCCCCCCCCCCCGCTGGAGTGCTGAGAGCCTCTTCTTTTGCACGAGGCAGCCTGAAGGGTCCTGTCCTGCTAACAAGCAAACTTGTACAATCCTTCTCCAGCTCGTCAGTGAGGTAAGGACAAAGTCATTAGCCATCTGCGTGGGGGTAATTAAGCAGTGCAATACAGCAGGCGGGGGGCTGCAGGATGCTGCGGGCAGGGGGACTCGTGTTGTTTTTCTTGTCTGGGTCACAACGTAGCACTGGCAAATGGGCTTAGGATGTGGAAGGGCCAGTTGTTGCCTTGAGTGCAGGTATTATCCCATCCCTCCAAACTCTCCAAACCCTACTGTGGATTAGCTCCCAGCTAAGCCTATGGAGATGAGCCATGTGCAAGGAAGGTGCTGGATAAAGGCGATCTGATGACTGACAAGTGAAGCAGCCAGTGCCAAGTAATTTTAGCAGCTTTTTTGAGCAGGGCAGGGTCAGCAGTTGAGGAGACATGGCTATGCAGTAGCAAACTGGGTTTGCAGACTGCAGCTTGTGCCGGTGTGTTTGTGCTCCTTGCAAAGGAGCCGGAGCAGAGCTGTGCACCGAGACCTTGGCACTGAGCTCAGGCTCTCTGCTGTCCGTCCCTCTCTTGCTCAGTCACTGATCGCAACAGCCTGGAAGGCACACGCTTGCATCCTTCTCTGCCTCAGCTCAATGTGGATATCATGCTACCTATATGAATATCTAAGCCTTTATCTGTATATTGATAAATCAAACATCAAAAGTTGCTGTTTTGGTTCTAATTCTAGGTTGCTTTCAATATAGTTTTCCTCTGACAGTTAATGTTTTGTTTCTTTGAACGGTCTGTCATTCTTTTGACGTGTAATGAATAGCAGCATCTGTTTTACCCTCATTATACATATTATTACATGATGTCTAGCCTTTTTAGGTTCTTTCTTCTCCAAGTCCTAATCACTATGCTCACTCCTATATGCTTTTAATTATTTCTGTTGCTTATCGGTGGACTTTTCAGTTCTGCCACCCACGCTTTGAGCAAGGTGTCTGTGACTCACTGCGCTGTGTGCTAGACATCAGGTCAGTCTAAAGAATAGCATTAGGATGTATTCAGCCATATTTTCTCTTCCTCCCGCTGTGTGCATGTTAATGTTTTGCTACGAGCACTCTTGCTTTCTGAGCTCTCTCTAGTGGCTTGATGTTTTTCTGGAATAATCAGAGTGATGTCAGGATTTAATCCCCTCTCAGCTCAGAGGTCTGGCTTTTGAAGAGCTCTGGTCATGCTCTCCTACTCATCTTGTCCTGTCCTTGGTGGAAATATTAAGCTTTCACAGATAATTTTTCAAGTTTGTGCATGCTGGCACTGTTTCCCCAGTAAAGTTTTTGAGTCTTTGAAGGGTTTTCTGATGTGGGAATGACAATCCTAATCCTTGATGGGGGTTGCAGTTGCCTGAGTTGTGAAACCTGCTGAAAAATGCTGTTTCTTTCCTTTCAGGTGACTGTTTTCATCAACAGATTACGAGCTTTTGGAATGTCTTTTCAAAGGGAATTTCAGTGAGTCTCTGTTTTTTGTTTCAAAGGGGAATGGTGTTTTTTTTTTTTTCACCAGCACCTGCTTAAAATCCAATTAGCTAACTGCCTTTGGTAATTAACCATAAGGTATTTCAGGAGAACAGAATAACAACAGGACAAAATCAAGTAGTGACAACTCTGTGAGAGTCTTGACTGAATTTGGACCCACCCTTTCCCAGGTGCAGGATCCTGCACAGCCCCATAACTCACTACCATCTCCTTTGAGCTCTGCTATGCAGCGCCTTGAAATGCTGGAGGAAAAAAAGCATCCTGCTGCTCTGCTCCAGGTTCACATGTGTACCATCACCTGCAAACCCAAAGAGGCTAGCAGGTATTTCTGCCTGTGGTTCATGTGCCTGGGCTTTGCACACAGGATCTTTTCTTTTGAAAATTTGGCCAGCCTGGCTGCTAGGGCACAGAGCTCTCTGGCTGAGAGCCTTTGGGCACTCTCTTCTGCGAGAGGTGCTTGCATCTGTTCGTTCTTTGCCAAATATTTCCCCTCATCTGAAAGTTCCTTGGAAGGGGTGGGAAAGCATTGCAGGATTGCTAGGCTTGGTTTTTGGTGTGATGTGCAGTGACTGGCTTTTAGGTAGTTGATTCATCTCTTAGCTGGTAGGCTTAAAAACTCTTTAAACTTTACAGCCGATCGCCTGTATCCCCTATCTGGGACTGAGAATACACTGAGCTTCTGGGCTTTTCTTGAGTTAGCTGAACATGCTATTGCACATCTAAACTGTGCACGTCAGTACTAACTCAATGCTTCATCCCACTCATCACAAACACGAGTGGATGGTTGCTTATACTGGTCCTCTCCACCACCAGAAGAGATGTATTAAAAGAACTGGGTGCCCCATAGGTATCTGGTTATGTGTTTTCCTCAAAAATGTGGTTAGATGAGTTATGTGGGACTCATTTCTTTAGAAGGATAGGAGAAACAGCTGATGCTCCCCATGATGGGCCTCCCTACCTAGAAGTCTGGCACAGATGTGCTTCTGAAGAGCTTTATAATTTGTCCTTATTATGTTCTATGTGTGATTTAATGAAAGAATTTTTAATGAAAGACCCTTTCTGTACTGTAATTGAGCTCTTAATCTTATCTGAAAAGCAGAGCACAATCCCTTCAGAAATGGCGTTCAAGTAACAGCCTATTTGCATTTCCTGCGCCGTGGTGTCGCTCACAGGAGCTGCTCGCTCTTTATTTAAGAGCAGATAATAAGCAGATTTCTTCGAGTCAAAAATACATCAGTGATGCCATATGGAGTAAGTTTGAGAAGCAAACTATCTCACTTCCCAACTGAGCAAGCGAGACCTTCCCTGGTCCTGAAAAGCAAGAAGTGAGCTTTCCCGTAGTGAGCATCTGAGTCTTCATGCAGCTTGATGCTCAGCAAATGGTACATGGAGATGACAGCTGTCATCAAAATTAGCTACCCTGGGCAGGTAAAAGCTGGCAGGAGATAAAAGTCAAACTTAAAAGCAACAGGATGCTGAAAAAATTGTGAGAAAGGCAATGTGTTCAGTGAAAATATCTTCTTCATCTTAAACCTTCAAAAAACATTTTTACAAAAATCCACAAAAATATCTTGCTTTTGAACAATCTGATCTTCCTAAATAGCATTTCACAATCCAAGTTATGAGTTAAGAGAGTTTAAAGAAGAATGCTTAGCACAGGATTTTTCATTGTGAGCTTAGTAGATTTTTTTTTTTGTGCTGTAGGTTGGAGGGAGGCCATGAGCCCCTTCTGCAGGCTGATGAGACCCTGTTGACCTAAGCACTGATGGATGCTCCCAAAACCTAGTGTTGGACTGGTCCCAACCCAAAATCTGGATGGGACTATGGGAAGCATTTAACACTACAAAATACTTGAAACTTGGTGGTGATCCACAGTTCCCACTCCAAAACCATGGGCAATGCAAATAGTGACTGGTTTGGTGCCTGCTTTGTGCAGAGCTGATGGTTGTGAGTGGCAGAGCCATGGGATGAATCGATGGCTGGTTTGTTGGGGCACACAAAATCTTACATCTCTACTGCTTTGGTTCACAGAACAGAGTGCATTTTTGCTACACAAATACCTGCAGAGTGGGAAGGATGAAGAGGCAAGCCTTCTCCTGCCACTGGCCATCGATTGATGCTGTGCTTGTTGCAAACACATGAGTTACATCTTGTACAAGTCTGTGAAGTCAATGCAGAGAATTCCAGGCTGAGCTCAGATCAGAATGTCATTTACCAGGCAAGTGAGGACTAGACTCTCCACCACATTTCCACAGCTGGAGATGAGTGGGTTGAATTGCATCCATTGGCAAGATGAGAAATGTGTCATGTTTTGTCTTGCCCTGTACAGCAAATATCCTAATTTAAAGCAGCACTGTCTTTTCAACTTCTGCTTCTTCCTTTGCCTCCTTGCACTGAGGCACACACACCTTTAGGGAGAAGACCCATCCATTTCAGTCCTGGTACTTCATCTCTCCCACCCATGCTTCCCTTTGTACTAATCCACTCATCCTTGAGAAGACCTCCATTACTGGAGTAATAGGCACTATTGGATCAGCCTTTGACGTGATGAGCAGTGGATTTTTGTAGTCAACACATCAATTTAAACTATAAAAGATCAATTCCTTCCTTCCTGGAGAAGAAATTAAGGAAAAACCTTTTCATGTTATGAACTAAGTGTATAAGGCTGAAGAGGGTGAAGGTGAAGAGGAGGTTGTCTCCTGAGAGGAGTAAATTTGTCAATTTAGCAAGTTAGAAAGAATACGCTTGCACCTTTTAAGGAGTCGGGTACCAAAATAATGTCACTGAGTAGGCAGGACTGGGGTGGGAATCACTCACACTGCTAAGCAAAGCCATGGATTTTGGCAGATCTATTCACACAAGAGCCCATTTGCTGATGCTAGCTCCACAAAGCAGGGTCCAGAGAGACGGCTGGTCAAGGACAATTTCTCTGCCTGATTTTACAGCGTATTGCTACAAGGCTGTTTGATAGTGTTTTCCATTCCCTTTGCATCCCTGTGGGCAGCGTCCTTGATGAGACCGTCCTGCCACACGCTTACTGCCTGCACGGTGGCACCAAGGTGGCTTGCGTGATGCACCAGTGGTCTGCGAGGGTTTGGTCCCCTTTCGCTCAAAGCCGTGACAGGTTAGAGGGAATTTGGTGAATTATTCAGCAGCATCAAAAGCCCTGTGAGAATTAATTAGTGGCTGTGGTTATGTAAGGTGAAAGCAGAGGATGTCACGCTTTTTGGCAGAGGAGCGGGTGCTGCAGCAGAAGCTCCGATCCACCATACAGCACCCAGGGACAGCGTGGAGAGGGGCGAGACGTCCCCTATGGCACCTTGGTCCCACCTGGCACAGCTTCTCCAAAATCAGCCTGGATCCCCTCCCTTCCCAATGCAAAGAACTGTTCTTTGTGCTTTCTGCCAGAAACAGGACAAAATGGGGGGGGTGGGAAAACCTCAGCTGAGCAATGCTGAGGGTAAGAGCTCCATTCTGCAGGGATGCTGTGGAGGGGGCTGGAGGCAAGCACCCTGCCCATGCTCACCCATGCTTATGGGTGCTCACACAGCGTGTGCCACCTGGCAAATCCCTTCCACAACCGCTAACATGCTCCTGATTATATTTGATTAATTACAGCAGGTTGAAATTCTAGAATCAGAATTCTGCTGGTAGAGGAACATGAAACAACATGTTCTCTTGATGTTGGAGCTCCTCTAACGGTACCCTTGACTACATTTGCCAAGGTAACGGGGGGGCAATGACTCAGAAGATGTGCAGGCAGCAGCTGGCAGCACAGAGGCTGAGCACTCAGATTTGGTGCGCTCAAGCATGGACCTCATGTCCCTGCAGTGCTTTTCCATCCAGGAATGGTGTGGAAAAGGGTGACAAGTCCCTGGGGATGCGGTGCCAAGAGGTGATGCGATGAGATGAATTTGCCACATCAGCCCTTTCTCTCTGTGTTATTTCCTCCCCTTGCGAGACGATGCGCTGGGATGTTTTCTCTTTTCTGCTCCTTCACCATTGCACTCTGGAAATCTGAACCTAAAAAATGCATTCTTGGGTTTTTGGTCTTTTTAATTACACTGACCTGTATGTCAGGAACACCTCTACAGCTTTCAGTGGGGTTTGTTACTATACAAAACTCTGAGTCTTTTTCTGCTTTTTGGCCCTGATTTTGTGACTTGGTAGGCATGTGCTTAATTTAAAAAATGCAGTCAGTCCTGTCACCCCCTCAGGAGCTGCTCAAATAGCTGAAGTTAAGCAGGTTTGTATTGCCCATGTACATACAGCTGTAATTACGATGTAAAATAATTTCTTCCTTTTCAGTTTAATGAGATTGATCTATTCTTCGATTTCTGGTACATCCTTAGTTTGGTTAATTCCTGCTAGTCCCCTTCATGTGCCTCTAAAAAGAAGCTAAAACCAAATACTTGAAAGCATCAGAAAAAGGTTTGGGGATATTTAAAAGCCATCATTGTGTTTTATGGCTCTACGTTCCCTCAGTTAATGTTCCTTCCATTTTTTTGGTGGTTTTTTTTCCTCTTTTTTTTTTTTTTTTACTAACTGTGTTTATGCTATCTCCCTGACAAGCTCACAAAAGAAACCCAAGAAACCAGCCAGCTAAGCAGATAAGGAAACAGCTGTTGTAGAGCGCAAAGGTCAAATAAATACAGACAGCTCAGGAAAAAGGCTTTGCAAAACAGTGGGAAGCTGAACAGGTGAAAAGGAAGGTTTTTTGGAATGGGATTATAAAGGGGAAACCCTTTTCTGCAGCAACACCCCCCCCCCTTAGCCTCCAAAAAATGTCTCGGTGAATTCAGGGCAATAAAAGAGAAGGAATAATAACTTGCGTTTTGGTAAAAGGGAAGCCCTGCTGTGCCTGTGGACTCGCTGCAGGAGCACGTGCAGCCTTTGCAGCACTGCGATCCTGCAAAGCTGTGCCTTGTGCATTTAGTCTCCAATTTTCTTATTGTTTCATGGCCTCTGCCACATGAGGAATAATATGGAAATGTTCCAGTCTAGGAAACTGTTTAACAAACTGCAGTAAGTAGGACTTATGTGTACCAGTCTAGCTGGCTGCTGACCTGGGATTGTTGCTTTACTCCCCATTTCTGAGTAATTTAGCTTATTTCTAGCTTATTAGGAAAGAGATAGGTCTTTATTAAAATGCAATTAATTCCAGCCTCATTAGCCTGGATTGTATTTCACTGTTCCTTGTATCGTAGGCAGAGATGGAACTTGTACTTATTTCATTAAAAATGCAAAATGCCACCAGGTGGTCGCTCTCCAGTACAGGCAGTGACTTTTGCTACAGCGTTTGTCATGGCCGGCCGCAAAACCACGACATAGATCCATCCTAATGACTCCATCATCAGCCCAACCTGCCATCCCAAATAGGACTGGTGACAAGGGGCATTGCTAAATGCCTGTGTCTCTCTGTCCTTCTTGTAGCTTGACCGTGTACCCTGGCCGTGCTGATCCCTCCTCACGATGCACGGCTCGCAGCCCCCCTCTCCCTGCAGCGTGGGAGGATGCAGAGCTGGTCTCGGGTCTGCTCCCACCGAACCACAGTGCTTGATGGTTCCCACGTCATTTCATCATGGCAATAAAAATTAATGAGCAATAGAGCTCTCTTCCCTCAATTATTGAACTATGGCTGCATTCTGGAAACGGTGAAGCGCAGGTCTGAGCTGCTAAACCCATGTTGAAGGAAGAGTAGCATTGCAGAGGTAAAATGCAAAGGGAGACTAAAACCACCTGTGTTTGTTATTTAAATCCCTTCAAACATCAATTATGATTGTCCTGATAAAGACAGGGCAGCATTCAAACAGATGCTGAACACGGTTCCTCTAGTGCATCTCTAGATAAGGTTACAAAGAAGCTATTGTTGTTCCTTAGTTGCAGCTGAAATCTAAATCTCAGCAAGTGCAGCTTGGAGGGTGAAATGTGTGCTGGCACTGGGGGCCCCAGTATGGGATTTGTTTTCAAAGAATCAGGAAGTGCAGAAGGAGAGGTTCCTGAAAACAGTAACTATGTACAGCTCACAACATGGCATCTGGCAAGGGATTTCATATTCAAACACAGGGAGGGAAATCTGATCAGGACTTGCTAATTTTCATGAAGTCAAACACTTGGGATTCACTTCAGACTCACGTTTTCCTGGAATAACTCAACACAAACACTGTATATTTATGCACGGACACTTGACTTTTCTGTTGTTTGATGAGACTACAATTTGTCTTCCTCTTGTGGTTGCTGCAATCTTTCCTCTCCTGCGGTTTACAGTTAAACTACCCACCTCTATCCCCAGGACTATTCATCTGTTATGCTTTACATATTGTTGGTTTTTCAAAGGGAAGCAAACAATGCTGCTTAAGCAAATCCGCTTTGTGAGCAGATTTTATTCCAACCAGGTCCTGCATAAAACCAGAATCCGATCTCATCGCCATTGTCTTATATTTCTTTTTTCCTCTCATCATTGCTTTTCCGTTTCTTCTTCCTATGCAGTTCTCATTCTTCAGCAACATCATTCAAAACTACACAGAATTTAGATACTGCTGCTTTTATATTTGTAACTGCTGTGATACCTTATCTCAGCTAGATCTCTATTTAACATCTGGTTTTCCCTGGGCTGACAGATGTGTTCTTTGAGCTGTAAATATTGCAAATCAGGGATACAGAAACTTTCTTACCCTGTGAATCTGATCAAGGTCCTCTTCCAATATCTCACTGAACACCTGAAGCCTCCCTTTCTGCCACCAACCTCCAGAGCTGGTTTTGGCTAAGATAAAACAGAAAGCGCTGTTTAGATTCACTCCCTTGCTGTGTTTCCATCTCATGCAGCGGCTGGGGTAGGATGTCTGGTTGGGCAGGCAGGTTTGCAGATGGCCCCAACTCACTGTCCCTTTGCCTGCTGGTGTCCAGCCCGGTCCGTGGCAGGCTGGATGCCACGTGGGACTTTTTGTTCACCATGGGCTCTGACAAAGCTTGTATTTGAGCTGAAGATGTGGTCTGGCAGGATTTGAACTTTGGTTTCTGGGAACTGGAAGCTCAAGGCACGAAAAATCTGTGCAATTAAACCACCACTGATCTGCGGGATTTGAGGTTGCTGTGGCGGCTCTCTCCTGTTGATTGAAATACCTGATTGCTAATGGCCATATCCTGACGTGCTGGGTCATCGCAGGTGTTGACTGCAGGACCAGAGACCACCTTGAACCGAGGACCTACCCAGTCTTCTCCTGTTGGGAGGCGGCAGCGTGGTGATGGCGGTGGCCTCGATCAGGACCAAAGCGTAAATGATGGTTTCCAACACTAACTGTGGTCTCTCTTTGCCGCCAGATCAACCAGAAGACCCTGCCCCAGGGACAGATTAGTGCCACAGCTGTGTTTCTCCACGGAGATGGGGGACTAACACAACAGAAATGGGGTGCGTGACCTGCAAAGCTGAGCATCGAGCTGGGAAGAGCGTGGTGATTTCTCTCCAGAGGCGCAGGGTCTTTAGCCACCGACTGCGACTGATTTCAGGAGATGGGGACCCCCCCCCCCCCGTTATGTCACCCTGAAGTGCAGTTCTCGATGTCCTGCAGAGCTCTGCGTCCCCGCAGCAGAGGCTCCGCTACAAAACCTTGTTTTGCCCGGGAGCATCCCAGCAAAATAAATTTCCTGGCCTTGTGGCTCTGTCTGTAACCCCAACTGATGCCTGTGCCCCTGTAGGAGTCGGAGTCGGTCAGAAAATCAGCATTGTCTCAACACTGTCATCAGGAACATGAACAGTACATTTCCTGACAATGGCCTGTTTGGAGCGCAGTGGCCGATCCCAAGAACGGAACGTGCGGTACAAGGCTCCTGGAAGGTACCTGGCTAGAGCCGGTAGACTGTCAAAAAGGATGGATTGCAACTGTTGCCATAACATCGATGAAGAAATCATGAACTTTAGATGAACTTTGCTTCATTATAATACTAAAACACACCTCCTGGTCGAAGGCTACCCGCCTCCAAGACTTACCACGCCTCGGACACTGACCCTGCGCCTGCGTGATAGCCTCGCTTGAGAAGGGCAGAGACTCCTGAGGCAGAGGTGGAGCAAGGTGTGTTACTAAGCATAAAAGATGACTCCTGAACAACGGAAGCTTGAAGCTTCCCCACCAAGGACCACGACGATCGACGACGCAGCATTAGCTGGACCCGGGACCGTTAGGACGTCTTGAGATCAGCGGTGGTAGCTATAACTTCTCTTTCTCCTCTCTCTAAACTTAACTTTACTTTTCTCCTTTCTTTCACCCATCTCTAACTATCACGTACCTCTTCACAGGCAATAAAATAAAGTTTTACTGTGTGATTATTGCTATCCCCTTTGGTGTTGGTCACCTTAATTTTGCACTTTTGAGATCGTAGCAAACGAACCATCACGAGTCCACCGAGTGGACCGTGACAGCCCCCCAGCTACCTGCACCGTCCCTGGGACTGCCCCAGCAGCCGCAGGCAGCGGTCAGGTTCCTTGCCTCGCCATCCACAGCGATCCTGCACGCTTTGGCGATAAAAAGCCCTGTATTAGGAAACACCAGGTGTTGCAGCAGTGACGTTTTTGGGAGAAACACCCAGGGAAAGCAGAGCTGTGCGTGGCCAGCTTGATGTCTGTGCTGGCATGAGCACCCGGGTGAGGCAGCGACCCGCTGAGCTGATTAATTGCCCCCATCGGTCCTTGCACGGGCTGGGACACTGAGTCAAGGAGCTGTGCGTGTTTGCACACACATGTGTAGGGACAGGTGGGCACGTGGCGTGGGAAGTCTTTCTGATCCCTCAAGCGGAGGCCTGTGTGTATGGTTCTATTCATTACGTAGCAGGTAAAAAATGAAGCAGCTGAGATGTAGCTTAACCAGGGAGAGCTCTGGAGGTGGGGGAGAAAGACATGCACAGTCAGTTTGAAAGATGCTTGAAAGGGAGTGAAACTTGCTGCTGGGCTTCCCTCCGAGGGCAGGTCCAATCTCTTTCTCTCTCTTTCTTTCTTTCCTTTGGTGCTGTGTTACTCCTCTGTGGCCAGAAGGCTGCAGGCATTTCAATTCTCTTCTTCAAGTCCTTGTTTCAAAAAGGGCCCAAAATATGTTTTCTTCTAAGACGCAGCAAAGGGGAAGCGCACAATGCAGCCATCTCTAAGCCTCTCTTCTCCTGTCTCAGGGAGAAAGGAATTCACCAAGCCCTAGAGCCTGACTCACTCGCTGTGTGAGCATGAATTAACCAGGAATGTTCGAGAATTATTCCTGAATAATTCATGAACCTGAATTAATCATGCATTTTCATGAATTATTCATGAATAACTCATGGAAATGCAAGGTTTATTCATGCTCCAAAAACCCAAGGCTTTTTTTCTTCTCTTCTGCTCTCTCTCCCTGTAAGAAACAGACCTGAAACAAGCTAAGGAAAAAAAAAAATGTATATGGAAAAATAACAGGAATAATAATGCTGAAAAAAAATGACCAGGAAAAAAAGAAAGCAAAGGATCTTTTTTTTTTTTTCTTTGCAGTGGGGACGGCAGGTGGGAGCTTTCTAAGCCAGACAAAGATGACCTGACAAGGAACTGTGGTGAAGGGACAAGCCCAAGGCAAAGAAGTGTCCGGTCACCTCCTCTCCTGGAGCAGCAGCTGAGATCTGGATAGACAGGAGACATTTTGCAAGACTCAACACCTGGAGCAGTGCTAACCAGGCAAGGACCGAGCTCTATTGCTATCAGGATTGTGATATCTTTCTCTCTCTTTCTTTCTTTCTGTGTTTGTGCATTTGTGTAGTTTTGTTGCATTCGTTAAGGTAAATGAGCAACTGGTAAGTGGGGCAGGAGGGAGCAGCAGCAGCTATGAAGATCGGTGTTTTTTCTTTAAATGTTACAGAAAGGAAAAACCCTCCAGAGAGCTTTTTGGGGCTGGGGTGGTTTGTCATTTGGAATACGGACCTCTTTAAATCAGAGCTGTGTTTCTGGGAGGGAGGGTTCTCAGCTCTGTGTTCATCCCAGTTTCTCGGTCTGTAACCTTCCCTGGGCTCAGGAGAGGGCTGGGAGCAGCCGCCTGCTGCAGAGCATCCCGCAGCGGGGAAGGCGATGCAGGGAGCCAGGCAGTTACCACACAGTTAATTTGTATATGGTGCTTCCTTATCAAAATAAACCCCAGAGTGTGTCTCGGCCAAGAGAAAAGGATCGGAGCGAGCCTGGCGTGAGGCTGTGCCAGCAAGGCAGGCTGGCAGGTCTGAGGAAAGTTATGATTTCTGCAAGGAGCTTTGCTGTAGCTGATGATGGTGGAGGGGGGGGAAGGAGAAAGTTCTCCAGGGTGAACTGAACCTCCCAAGTGAGAGGAACGAAAACCAGGCTTGGCTTTAATGGGGGTGTGGAGGCAAAACAAGAGACTGTAATAAATTGGGTCCTAGCTGCCTTTCCAGCCAGCTTGCTCCTGCTCCACCTCTCCTCTCCTTGCCCCAGCTCCCTCTCATCGGCTTTGGACACCGTGGCTGTTCTCCACGCGTTGCCCAGCACAAGGGCTCAGCCCCAGAACCCTTCTGCCAAATCCTGCTGCAGAGCAGAGCAGGATGGGGGGGGTGATGCTCTGCCAGGGCCCTTAGGAGCTCTGGCAGGTGGTCTCTGCTTGGTTTTGTCCCCATCCATGATGTGTTGGTTGAAATCTGGAAAGAAACCCTCCCTAAGCCCAGAAGCCCTTGGCTCCTCAGCTGTCTCTGTGCCTCAGGAGACTTTGAAAGTCACCGCTAGCCCAGCTGTTGTTTGATTGCTGAGCACTCCCATTTCTCCAGTGATTTAAGCCTGCAGCTCTAAGGGGAGAAACAGGGTGTCTCAGTGGGCAGAGCAGTGGGCCAGGACCCAGGAGACCAGCTCCTTACAGCTTTGCTACTTGGCTGCCTTAGATGTATCTTTCACTGGTCTGTGCCTCAGTTTCCCCATGTATAAAACAGGGATAATTTGCTGCCCTCCTTACGAAAGCATTTTGACGTTTATTGGAGAAAGTAACTGTATGGGCAAAGGAATGATCATTTCCTTGAATACACCTGGGTCTTTTCGAGTCTCTGCTCTGTATTGCCTTGATATCATACAAGCAATTTGCCTCCACTGCAGCAAATTGCTGTAGACCCACTAAAGTCAATTGAACTGGTTCATATGGGCAGAGGAATCAGCCTGTCTCTGCTTGGTGCTCTGCTCAAGGCATCCTGCATGAGAGCTGGTCCTACCCAGCACCAGGTGACACACGTCACAGCTGGAGCTGCAGTTCCTCTTCAAATTAAGCTGGGGCACACTAAAGGCACATGGAGCTGTGCCCAGGTCAGTCCTAGGACAACCTCCCAGGGAAGAGGTTTAGGACAAGGCAAGCACGGAAGGGCAGGAATGGGAAAGGAGAAAAAACTGGTAGAAAAGACGCAGGGACAAGTGTTTTATATTTGCAGGCTGCACCGCCTCAGGTAAAGCATCATTTTCTAATCCTCCCAACCATGGGAGAGCACAAAGCCGTGCTGTGACGCTCCCCTCCCGCTCGCCCCCTGCACCAGGTGGGCAGCCCCGATGTCGGCCAAGCTCTACGTCCTCATCAGCTGGCCCGACGGCAGCCGGGTGATCAACATTGAGAACATCAAGGAGCCCCGCAAGCCCTTCCACCTCTACATGGTGGGTGAGCAGGTGCTGGCCCGCTGCCCCGGCTTCAGTGGGCTCTACTGGGGGATGGTGGAAGGCATAAGTGGTGAGTGACGGCCTTCTGACTTGGGCTTTGCAATTTGGGGCTGCTTGGGAGCAACGTTTAGAGAATGAGTTCAATGCTGAAAAGTCCTCTCTTCCTGCAGAGCATAAAGATATTTTAGAGAAGAAGCTGCTGGAAGATAGACAGCTCCTGGAGAAGTTGAGTGAGTAGGGTCTTTTGAAGATTGCACCTTTCTACCTCCATTGGGCTTTTGGGGTGGGAGGATGCTGAGGCCATTGTAGTCCTGTCATATATTTCACAGTCCTACAATCAGGGTAAAAAGTACTGAACGGGTGGTGGGAGATGTACAGTGGGGTATCAATGTTGTGTATCTTGAGTATTCACCTTGCTTTCAGAAGAAGAACCGGCCATCCACAGTGTGATGCCACCCCAGCCAAAAAAATCCAGGAAAACCTTCCCAAAATGGACCCCGGGGAATGCATCCAGGAAATACCATGGCGACAGGACTTATCCTGCCAAGCCGCTGCTGAGGGTGGCCGAGGCCAGCCTGCCCCATGACATTGGCAGCTCCTCCATCATCAAGGAGAGATGTGCCCTGGGCAATGCAGCAGGAAGCCCCCGCTCACTGGCAGGGTCCCCCCACCCAGCCAGCGCCTTCACACCCCCATCCACCTTTGTCACCGTGGCCATGCCGGGGACTTCCCAGGGTGAAGAGGACAGGGCTGGTCCAGCTACCAGAGGTAATCCTGGCTGTAAATTAGGACATCGGCTTTTAGCTCTCTTCTACCTTGTTCCGAACGGCAGGTTGGGATAGGGACCCGCAGAGCTGCCAGGAGACCTCTGTTTTGCTCCAGGGCTGTCTGTGCTTTCTCCCAGGGCTACAAAGGTTAGAAATGAAATCTTCTGGTCCTTTCCACCTGGGAGATCTCCTCCAGGAGGGCCGTCTAAAGGGAGATGCCTGTGTGATAGCATATGCTATCTGCTCTACCAGGCACCACCTCTGTCTCCTGCACTAGCAGTTCTTTCCCCACAAGCCAAAAACCAATCTAGCCTGCCTGAATTACTGTGAAATACCCCAAAGCCTTGTGTCTCAATTAGTCAAACCTTCTCAGATTTGTGTATTTCCCTGCTTTTCAATCCACTACTACCTACGTTGAACGCACTTATAAAAATATGCCAGTGCATCATCTACCTGCTGACTAGCAGCAGTGTCCAGAGACGCATTGGCTCTGCTTGCCTTGCCCACTATGTCTTTTGTGATGGGAACAGAAGCCGCCCTTGAGATACCACCTTTTTCTAATAACAAAATCCCTGTTGTTCAATCCTGGAAAGCAAGTCTGGATCACTCTGTTTATGCAAAGCGAATAACGTGTTGCCATGCAATCTAGCAGGAACGCTTAGATAATCTGTTCTGGAGACAAAAGGATTCAGGACCTTTTCAACAGCTGGCCTCTTCAGCTTGTCTCCCATCCCTGCCTGTAGATTACGTTGCCCTGCCAGTGAAGAGGAAATCAGATGGCATCTTGTCCCAATGCCAGCAACACATCTTTCTGAACAGGTAACCCTTGAAAGCGCAGTGAGGACCCTGAGTGTTTCACACCAGATATATATTTATTTCATAGCGTGGGGTCTGTCCACTCTGTTTCCATGCCCTGGTGGTGCCCACTTGGAACTGATGTTAATGCAGGCATAAACACAAAGTGCAGAAGGTAATGGGAGTTTGTGTGGGTACCTCTATACTGCAGAGCAATTGAGTCCCTTGTGCTCTGGAGTCCTGATCCCCTGACCCCCCAATATCTGTGTGCTGGGGTGTCCTCTGCAAAGGGGGGTGCACAGGAGGTTGTCCACATGAAGAACCCTGTGGTTCCGGGGTGGTGAAACACTGGAACTTGTTGCCCAGAGAGGTGGTAGATGCCCCATCCCTGGACACATTCAAGGGCAGGTGGGACGGGGCTCTGAGCAACCTGATCTTGTCGAAGATGTCCGTGTTCCTTGCAGGGGGGTTGGACTAGGTGCCTTTTAAAGGTCCCTTCCAACCCAAACTATTCTATGATTCTAACCATTGCTATTTCCTCTCAGTCCATTTTATTCTTGCTGTAAATGAAAACAGAATTGAATTTGCTTTGAATTCCAACCTTTGAATTACAGATAATTCTCATCAGGAATTAATATGAATATGAACGTGAAGCTTCTTGTGGCAGTGCTTTTTAGCTTGCTTGTTTCTTCCAGCTGTGAAGATCGGAAGCTTGATGCTTTGCAAGAGACAGATGACTTCGAGAGAGTTCAGAAAAATTTTGGTCCTGGTGAAATGGAAAGGTAATTAGCAAAAGGCAGCACTTGTTCTTAAGTTTATTTTCCTTCTCACTACAAGAAAGAGCAGTGAGACCACAGCTGGGTGACAAAATGGTGCAATTTTAGAACCAAGAGCTGCTGAATCTCTATACAATCAGAGCCAGGTGTTTCCTTCTGATTATAGGGCTTGGAGTTAGAGATGCAAGAAGGCTCTAAAACAGTGCAGAAACCACAAAGTTCTTGCCTATAACAATCAAAATGACATCTATTGTGTTTGAACATGGTTGCGTGTTGCTTGCCTTATTGTCTGTTACTTTGATGGTAAGTATTCAGTGAAGAAGTAGCTGCTAGGGACAGTTTTTCTGCAAAGAAAATGGGTGCCAAAAAATCATGTTATAGTACTTGCATTGTCATTTCCCGCGTGTCTGTTGTTTCATACCACAAATATGTGCCTCCTGGGACTTGCAGGACAGGGCTCATATCTTTCCTTAAAACCGAAAAGAAAATTGAGCATCAAAGTCTCCACACATGCATGACAAGAAGGGGTTGAGGGTTAAACTCTGAACATTTCTGAGCTACTGAAAAGTCCAGACCATGTCATTCTTCTCTCCTACCTTGCTCCTCACCCAGATGTAGCTGGAAGGGCTGACACTCTGGCAGAGAACTTGTCCTGTCCCTGCTTGCAGGAGGCATGTAATCACTGCTCAAGTGGAGGTGAGGCCATGGTGTCTTCTTGCCATTACATGAGTAATTTTGATTTTTCAGGGCGGAGAGGATAGAGCAGCTGGAGAGGATGGTGTTGGACCTCCAACAGGATGTTCTCTCTCTGAAGAAGAAGGTGCAGAGACTGGAATCCCTGTCCTTCCAGGAGGAGCCCCACCGGCAACCGTGCGAGGTGGTGGAGCTCTTCAATGGCTACACCAAGGAACAGCTCAAAGAGACCATCCGGTTTGACCAGAAAATCAGCACTGCCTGCAAGACACTGCTCTACAAGCTCTTCACATCTGACTATATCCAGAGCCACTCCATCACGGGGCGGAGGGGCAATACTTTCCGAGAGGCGAAGCCCATGATGGATGAACGCTGCATCAAAATCATTAGGGTGCTGTTGAAACAGAAGTTTGGAGATCACCTCAGTGACACAGTGATCACGGAGAAGATACAAAACGTGCAGAAAGCCCTGAGGCAGAAGTTTAAGACGGAATGTCTCTGATGCATGGGGGCCTTGGTGTCCCTTCCTACCATGCTCATCGGTGTACCTGAGCAGCCCTCCCAGAAAAGACAAAGCTGATCTGCTGCTCTTCAGCTGATTCCACACAAGGAGCCAACCCAAGCGAACCGTGCGCTAAACACAACACAAACCTTTCACTGCCAAACCTCTGCCTGCATTAATCCAGCGGGAATTTTGCCCAGCTTGGCTGGGTTTTTGCACATCTGCTAGCATTTTACAAGTTCCTTTCCATCCGGTCTGTGTGCAAACCTCACTGCAGGGTGCGTGTAATGATCTCTGGGCCTCTTTGATGGACATGCTCGAGAGCTTGAGGGTTCCTGTTGGGTGCAAGTATGGGTCAGTAAGTCAGCTTTGTTCCACCTTGCAGTGGGTTAGGGAGAAAGATTGGCCCTGGGGCAGGGAGTCCAGCTGCAGATGGACTTTGTGTCACCCACCACGGCTTCTCTCTGCATGTCTGTGGTTGCCTCCTTCTGCCTGTGGGACAATATTTGCTCTCTTTGCTCCCAATGAATGTGTTTTACAATTTTCTGCAGTAACAGAAAAGCAGACTCGTTAAAACAACACCATAAAATATTCAGAGAAAGATAATTTCATTTTCCCCTCTGTTTTATTGTAGCTGCATGGAAGAAGTGTCTTCACTAACAAAAATCTGCTGAACAAGAGAAGAAGTGGTCACCCATGGAAATTACTTAACATTAATCTGGTTTTGAAAGGAAAATTATTTCCATGGAGAAATCCTGTACATTTTTATGACATAAGGTTGGGGGATGGAGCGCAAAATATGGCCTACTGTAGCTACACCTTTCCTTCAAAGATCAGACATATTATGAACACAGTCACTATAATTTAAATACAGTGTCTTTATCCTAGTTAAATTCTAGGTACAACCAGGGATTTTGCTGTGTGAGAGACTATAGAGAAGGGCTAGGAAGACAGGTCTTTTTCTAAATAGTTCGGAGCTGGATTTTGGGTGGGTTAAAAGTGGTTTTAACATTAAAAGAATAAGATGCTGACACCAGTCCACCTAATGGAAGTGCTGTAAAATACCAAGCATTCCCTTTTAAAGAGGCTTCTCAGACAAGAAATTGGTTTTCTAAGTTTAATTTTTAAATTATTCAGGAAAGGAAATGCCAGTTGTTTTGCATTAATGAAAACATTTGGTTTAATTTATATGTTTTGTTAGTTTTCAAGTATTTAATTTCTTCACAGCTACATGAGAAATAATAATCCAAAATAAATGTATTGAAAAACAAGGAGCTGTTTTGAAAGAAAAAAAAAAAAAAGGGAAATGTGTTATTTTCAGAATTTTCCTCCCCCTTTTGCCTTGTTTCTACTTGAAAACAAAATCATTAAAGTAGGGTTAATGCTATGAAGCATTTTGATTTTGGTGGGAGATATGCTTGCCAACATTTTTGGAACTATTTTCATCAGATGTGTTTAACAGTAATGCTAAATTGCTGTAGCCAATAACTTAAAGATATTCCTTCTGTTTTCCCAGTGCAAATGGTTTTCCTAACTCTCTATTATGCAAACATGCCAGTGACCATTTCTCATCTGTATGGGCCTTGACTTGAGCAGCAGCTGGAGGGGGTCTACTGTGATCACTTAGAGCCAAGAGTGCAGCCAGTCCTTGAAAATACACTCAAACTGAGCAGAACTGCCCCAAACCCTCCTCAATGCAGAAACACTCCTTAAAATACAGCTGCCTTGCCAGAAACATGTTACCTTCCCGCTGCAGGCAAGACCTTAGGTTGGTATCACCGCTCAAGGAAACACCCCAGGAGATGTTTTTAATGTTGACTTATCAAAGAGAAGATTGAGGAGGCACAAACAGCCTTATTCTGCAGGCACTTGCTTTGGCATCAGCCCTTGGGGCTTTCTCGCACCTTCCCTGAAGATTCTGCTTCTAATTTCCCCAGCGACGTTGCAGCCAGCAGCACGGCAGCAGGGAGGGATGGAGAGGATGGGTGCCTCAGACCCACCCCAGTGAGGGACCACCATCACCTCCTGCGTGGCCAAGACTGCATCCAAGCCATTTCCCTGGGCACACATTTTCGCCTTAATCTTCCCTCCCAGTGCTTCATCAGTTCCCTTGCCAAGTTGCAGCCTTGAAAGCCAGCTCACAAATGTTATTTATTAAAATACGTGCTGCTGCTGCCCTGCCTCACTGAGCTCCCTCCGACGAGCTGCAGATCATTACTGCAAAAGGAGGAAGAAAAAAGACCGAGAGGACAGACTTGCTGCAGGGAGCCATGGCTCCCGAAACGAGTCGTCTCTAATCAGCTCCTCGGGAAGCAGATGAGCCGAGTGACCTTTCTGCTTGAAAGGCCCTTTGGTGGCTCCGTCGGAGGTAAACTTCACAGCTTAACACGCTTTCTGATACTCAGCAAGCGCTTTCCAGATGCGGGGCCAGCGGCATGGGCTGATGGATGCTTCCCGGCTCCGTGCACAGCATAGCCACGGCATTAACGAGCCGATGCTCAGATGGGCCCTTCTCGGCTATAAAAGTTGTCCTTAGCTGCTCTCGAAGGCTTTGATATGGTGGAGAGGGCTGAAGAAAGGCAACGTGGGTGGCTTTTCGTTAAACTTCATTTTTAAGGTATTTGTGAACTGGAGGCAGCATTTCTAGGCTAATTGGGAGCACTCACAGACACCGACGATCAAACATCACTGTGAGGATGCCGATGCTCTCACCTCCGTGAACTCCAGCTCTGGTTAATCAGCCAGAGAAGATCATACAGTGGCTGAGATGTGGCATCCCTTCGGGGATGAAGGAGTCAGGGAAGATAGAGGAGGAGGAGGAGCGTTTATGCCAGAACCACTTCACTTGGGGCTGTTCAAAGCCCGTGTCTCTCTTTAAGTGACGAAGGGCAGCTCCACTGAATTGCATTAACCTCCCACTTTAAAAGAACTACTGGGAGAAGCTGGACAGGTCTTTCTGTTGAGCTGAATCGCTCAGTTGAACCCACAGCATCTTGTTAAGAACAACGCTCCTGTTCAGCTTCTGGGCCCCCTGGATGCAGGAGAAACGTGGGCAGCAAAAACTAGGGTCAAAACTCAGGGTGGTCTTCAAGGAGGTTTTGCGCTTGGTTCAAAAGCAAGCAGAAGTGGGACTTGTCAACCTTTGCAAATATAGGACGGGCATGAAACATCCAGTACTCTCTCCTTTCAGCAGGAACCAGAGCAGCAATGCTGTCCTCAGGAGTTTGCACGATTCAACCAGGGTGTGCAGCAACTGAGCAGGGACCTTACAGGGCTCTGGGGTTCTCTGAGGGTCCTTGGTCCCCAGCATCCCAAAACACTGCAATGGGGCACTGCCACCCACCACCCACCGTGTGGTTACACCTCTTTTGTTTCCTTAGGAACCAGCTGAAAGCTGTGTTGCATGGTGGCAGCAATGCTGCCAGCAATACACAGGTTTTTCAGGGAAAAATGGGAGCCTTCCCAGCCTTTACACTTCAGCTGGACCACAACATGAGGCTTCTATAATTTTCAGTTGCAGAGGTGCTGCTGACAGGACTGCTGACTTCATGTGGGGAAAAGAACCAGCCAAAACAGGAGGAAAATTCTCCGGTGTTTAACCCCATTTATTTCCCTTTTATTTCCTTGACTCTGCCAGGGGGATTCCAGCGCCCAGATTTTAATTTGCCCGTTTCTCGGCTTTTAAGAAACACAAATGGCTAAGTCTCTCAATGGCTGCAGGGTGTGCATCCCCTAGAAACTGTAAGGCATTAGTTTAATGAAAACATGCAAACTGTGAGTATCAGCTAAAGGAATAATCTTAAAACGTAACTAAATCCCTTCTTGGGTTTTAATCAAGGCTCACAAAGCCTGGCTGCCTTTACATGAGTCCCAGGCAGCCGCTGATGAGGCTGCGTGATGCTCCAAGCTTGCTGGACATGCTTGGAAAAAACCTTCTGATGCAGAATTAGTGGTGTAGCGGGTGGTGGAAGGGTCTTGTGCTTGTGGCTTCATCTGGTTTGAGATGCTCCATCACACAGCTGGAGGAACAGGGATGCGACCTATAGAGAGCTCAGCTGGGGGGTCAGTGAAATATTAAAAGGACAAGCCTTGGTCTGTGTGAGCTTGAAGCTGTGTGCCATTTCCTGCTGGCATTCAACACGCAAATACTCAGTGTCACGAGAAGATTTTTTTGTTCTTGTTCTGGTAAGTCTTTCTCTTATTTGGCTTCAAAAAGACAGTGAAAGAGAGAAAATGCATCTAGAGATGTGGCCCCAGAGCTATATGTGTGTACTATATTTGCACTTCTGGAATATTTTTTGACAAAAGTAATTTTTTTTATCATTTTACATTTTTCTTGAAAGCATCCCTGCATATTTTTTTGAGAGTGCATACACATACGTGATAGGTGTGAGACTATATCAGATTCTATAACTTTAAGCAATCTTTCATGTCTCTGCTTCAGTCACATATTCATTACACATAATTTTTACCAGTATTTCTCTGTCTGCAGTACATGATCACATTATTCTGACTCATATCTCTCTATCTCCCCCATCTATTCAGAGTCAAATGGAACTGGGGAGATAGTTATTAAAACACAGCAAGCATAGAAATAAAATTAACCATAGAACCAGTTCTCTGTGTGCTGAATACACTGAGGAAATAAAAGGGTCTTCCACTTCTAATAAAATCTGGATATGAATTGCCTCATAAGAGCTTAAATGAATTACATTCAGAGGCCAAAAAGAGAGAGCTCGGAGCCTGCCGACTGCAGGATGACTGCTCTTGTTGCCTTGATGTGCAGCACATTGAAACATGCTGCGAAAGCTTCAGAACCAGGTGTGAGGTTCTGCTCAGAAGGTGAGCTTCAGCACTTGATGAAGCACTTGAGTCACAGGTCCGCAGGTGGTTAAAGCCTCTCCCAATGAAATATTAATTTCATTGAGGTTGCTGGAGCTCTTCCTGCTACCTCCTGAGGGCTCAACCATCGCTTGGGTTCTTGCCCAAGTCCCTTGATGGTGGAGAAAGGACCCTGCAGAGGAGCAGTGGCTTCTCAACCCTGTGCTTGCCCCACTCCAATCCTCCCAGAGTCCCAGGAAGGATCTGGGCTATGGACATGGTTTCTCAGCTTCTTCGTCTCGATGCCAGAAGATGAGGGATGGTGAAGAACGTGTCTCGATTCATCTTCCTTGTAAAGCCCCTGTGTCCCCTTGGCAACAGCACATACCTGCTGTCCCAGGACATCTCGCTCCTTGTGAGATGCAGTTTGGAGACATCCTTTCTTTTAATCATATGTTTTACTGGGTGAGGTTTTTTGTTTGGCACAGGGAGTTAGCTGGAGCGAAGGGGACTGTGTGCTTAACTCAATAATGGAGAAATTAGCACCCTACAAAGTCTAGGACTGCATGGTGCTTATTGATTGTTTCTCTTACATATGAGCAGTGTAGCCCAGAGCGTCAGGCATCTGAGGGAAGAGGAGACTACAGAACCGATGTACTCCTGGTAATGAATAATCGTTAAACTCCGAAGGAGTTTACTATTATTACCATTAATTCTAGTTGTACCGTGCCCAGAGACACGGAAGGTGGAGATAGATGAGTTTGTGACCTACATATTACAGGCTAGATTTTATTCTGGTAATATGAGAAAATCGATCATTTCTTAAGTGAGAAGACTGATAAAATCACTGACTTCAGAGGAGCAGCATCATTGCTATTATATGTTCAACAAGCCCACTGGAATGGTGCTGGAGAAGGGTTGAATCCTTCTGCTGTATATCTTAAATTCAGTTTGCCCCATTGCCAGGAGGCAGGAGGAAAGCATTTAACACTGTCCAGTGTTCATGCCTTCGCTTGTGGGCAGGATTTCCCCTTCGTGCTAACCTGTTCCTATGTGGGTTGGACATCTCATCCCATTTGTTGTCCCCCTGAGATTTTTCATACCCTGAAGTCAGAAGAAATTGCCAAAAGTGAAAGAAAGCTATAGAAAGCCCCCTCCAGCCATAGCATGGGTGGGCCAACAGTCAGAGGTTTAATATTGTTCCTTTAAAGTGGTTTGGACCAAGAGTAAAATACTGTCACGATGTGGGAACCCTGCTCTTCTTCACACTCCCAAAATTACTTGAGCATGTTCCTTTGTAACTCACTATGTTACAGAAATGCCCCGAGCAAGAGGACTCATTCCTCCTCTGGAAGATAAAAAGCAAAACTAGCTATAAAACACCCACAAAAAAATGTCTGCCTTAATTAGCCCAGACCAAAAGGGGGGTGCAAAGAGGTCTCTGCTTTTTGGGTCTTTGTGCAGCATATTTCCTAATTCTCTCTTGAGCTGAACCAAGAACAAGTTGGGTTTGCTTTCTACAGAAGTACTGCCTTTCTGTTTGGAGATGTTTTTGTATTTCTTGGCTTAGAGTGGAAGAAACGATTATCAATGTATTCATGACCCTTCCAATGAGACCATTAGGGTGAAAAATGAAATCAGTCAGTTTAATGGGTTGTATTGGTAGAAGAATTTTACAGCCTATTGTAGTCTTGCTGTTAATTCAACTAATTCCTATTTATATAATACACACTGCTGGTTTAGTTTATACTCTGAGGAATGGGCTAGGAACATTTATTTTCAGGAAGGAAAGCCATTCCTGTGAGACCCAGCAGCCCCAGGGGCAGACCTGCTTTCTGGTGAATGATTTGAAAGCTGAGAGTGTCTGCCCTGTATTTTTTCCTGTAATTTCTGCAGGCCATGACTCGCTCTCTTGTGCTTGCACAACTTAGAGGGTTGCATTTACAAGGTCACTCAAGACCCAGCAATACAAATGCCCAGAGTAAGGTGGGCATTTCCGAAGCACTGAAACGGGGTAGGGACTTAACAGCACTGTTGTCTAGGAAAAATAACCCACCAACCCTGCCTGCCCCTGCAAAACTGTATCATAAATTCTGGAGTAATCTTTGATGACAAATGGCCTGGAAAGCAGGAAAAGAGGAAGCTCATGTTCTCTTGTGAGAAGAAAGACAGGTTAATTCTTAATTAGGAAAGACAGCAAATGGAGGCACTTCCAGCTGCATGGACATTATCTTGACATTGCCTGTTAAAGTTAAATACCTAACGATGACAGTTACCATGAATTAGCTACAGAATATGTTTTACTGTGTTTCATGGTCCCTAGGGCCAACATGTCAGAAACTTTTAAAGAGTATAAAAACATAGAAGGGGAGGCCCCCATACAGGCTCATTTTGAATTTGTAATCCCTGGTTATTAAGAATATCGCACAGCCAAAAAAATCACACATGAAACCCATATGGTACAGGTTAAGCTTCACCATGTTCTGTCTTTATAAATAAAAACATGGACAAGTGGATGGGTCCCCAAATGACAGACGGAAACATACCTGAGCACAGGAACTGTTTTTTCATTTTCTAGGCTGAAAACTGAGATGATGTATTTGGTAAGCTGCTGAACTGTCAGCTCTTCCCATCTGTTTCACAGGATGTCAATGCAAGGTCCGATTTTCATTGCTGAAGTCAGTGTGAGTTTTGCTCAATACCTTCAACCATCAGAAGTTCAGATTCAAGAAAAAAAAGTCATCAGAACTCAGCAGGATTCAATTTTCAGTGCCTGGATTTCAATTTGACAACAACAATCCATAGGAAAAATGCAAATGTGATTCTTCCTGCAGACAGAAATGAGAGGGTGCTGAGAGCTCTCGTGTTGTTTGATCATTTTAAAGCCTTTCCTGCAGAAAGTGAATTGGTGAGATTCTGCTTGAAATGTGCTGGATGCATTTACAGGCAAAGAGGTAAGATGAGTAAACCTTCGTCAGCTTGGAATAACCTCCCCACAGACCTTCATGTTTATCCACTTAAATACAAGGGCAAGATATTTTCTGGCTCGTTTGTGGATTCAGCCTGTATACTTCTTGTTTAGCGATCCACTTCACCATGGAAAAAAGAATCAGAGAGGTTTCAGCGCTTTCCCCTACCCCAGCCTTTTCTGTCTTGTAATGTTAATGAGTGATAACGTTTCATGATTTTTTTTCACAGGCTAGTGCTGCTGAAAATTGCTTTGGTGGATTGGGACTCTTATTCACTGGGTATATCAAGAGCTTTCTCCAAAGCAGAGGAATAAATACCAAGGAAACATTGTGGCTAGAAATCCTATAACGGTCTGACCTTTATCTTGTCTCAGAATCAGCTTTTAAAGTGTGGGTCCTCTCCCGCCTTGCCAGGCACGTTAGGGATGAGCAGCCCAGCTCACTCCCTCCCTCTCTTGCCCAGTGCACCGTAACTCACACATCCAAAAGGCAACACTTTCCATCCAAATTGAGGATTTGTTGGGAACTGGACAAAGCTTTTGCTTTTCATGATTAACCAAGCTTAAATCTATAAAATAAAAGGCTCAAGAGTATATTAGCTGGGGTGAAATTAGTTGTGAAAAGAGGCTGGGGCAGCTCTGTGGCTCCATCCCTGCAACCTCCCCACTGTCGCTGCGAGCATGTCGGGGAGGGATCTCTGGGATTTGGGTAACTAATATTTCTTTTGAAATGGTGATAGCTGAGGCATTAATGCAGGCAGGAGAAATGGGAAGGACTCTCTGATGTACCAAATAATTTATCTAATATGAGTCTGTGCAGAGCAAATCCCAGCCTCTCGTAAAGAAGACGTTTTGTATGCGGCAGAGTTATCCCCAGCACATGCGTCACTGTGGCAGTGAGCCGATGGCCAGAGCCTGTGCAGGGGGATGAGGGAAGATAATTTCTGAAATGCTCTTGTCTTTCAATACAAAACCATTAAGTCCTCCATGCATCCCCTTCTTGTGCCCGCAGCATCGGGACGTGCATATATACATACGGACACTGGGATTTCTTTCCCAGAACCTTTGGCTTCTTTCGCTTGCTTCAAGTTCCCAGCTTTTGTAGCCCCATGGGGGACTTGAGATAGGAGTGCCTGCACAAGTGACGCTCTATGGCCAGAGTCAAACCCATCGGGACAACTGCTGTCCCATAAGTGCTATCAAAGCAATGAGAAATAGAGGTGGCATCACTGAGTGCTGACTTTTTTGCCTTCCCATTTTGGCACTGAGAAAATGCTTTTGGCCTCTTCTGTCCTTCAGCGCTTCCCGAAGGGGCTGGACGCAGGTGTTTCACAGCACTGCAAAAACAAAACGAGAGCTCTCTAATATGTGGGCGAAGTGTAATATCTTCACTGTTGATGTCCATTTGGAAGGATGCTTTAAAGCAGCTTTATCCCAAACTTGCAGAGGCACTGGCAAGGGATTTCTAGACTCACAGTGTACCGTTTCTGAAGAAAATATATTAATATCTCTGGATATTAAATAGCCTTTAAGGGAACAGGAGCAGCTGCAAGATGTTTTTGTAGACCAAAGGTGCAGCTCTGGCAGCACTAAATCTGAAAAGTCAACAAGCAGATTAAATAGTACAGTTTAGCTCTTAGAGCTGAGATATCCAGCCTGAGGCTTTCCACTGAAATAGGTTATGAGAGAGCGTAATTGAAAGGAAATCTGATATTTCTAAATCTCACAAGGTTTGGAAGCTGAGGGTGAACACAGACTGGGTGATGCTGTGCATACGTTGGTGTGTGAGTGTCCATCCTACGATGAACCACTTAACCTTTCTTGTAAGCATCCACAGATCATCTTGTTCAGTATTACCATAGTAATTAGTACTGGCTTGCATCGAAATCTAGAATAAGCTTATTAATTATTTATTACACCTACTTTGTTTTACTTTGCCCTTTTTCCTGTGTGGAGAAGGGTGAATGCGTGTCTGGTTTGGATTTTTGATCACTATTTTTTTATCTCATGCAATGAGTTCTTACATGCTACAGGTGACCAGCTTTTACATCCCATACTTGGAAGTGTCTCTCCCGCATCATCTTCTACTAGATTTGGAGTCTGGCCTTAGTCAGCACTATCTAAGGTTCAGTTCAGCCTCTGAATATTGAAATACTCTCACCAAGGTTTGGGGGTTTCTGTGGAAAGTCCCATCCCTGCTGTGCAGACTGTGTTTAACAGAGTGGATTCCAGCACTTCTTGCCCACAGTGGTTTTGGATGCCACATAGCCCTGCACGCTGCAGTGGCATGTGTCCAAAGGGGATGGATTTGTAGATGAGAAAGCACAGCTATGAACCGAAGAGAAAGAGCTGGAATCAGAGCCCAGTGGCTAATTGAGCTGCGGGCTGCCAGCTGGACAGGAGATCAATGGAGAGATACACCACAATAATTTTATAAAGAATGGAGACACATGTTGCACGTGCAAATATGATTGGAAATGTCACTGCAAACCCATTCTTCAGGAAAAGGGCAGGGCAACAGCGAGCGCTCTCCCTTTTCATCTACCCAGAATAGAACAGATTTTGCTCAAGGTGCCAACCTTTTTTCTCAGAAAAAAATCTGACAACTTCTTTCTTCCCTGGACATAAATGCATCTGTTTTCTTCTGTTATTCAGAAAAAAATGAGGAAACAAACCCTTATTTATTCCCACTGTTCAACTTTGATAAAACTATAGCTTAGAAAACTCTACATATTAATAGTGTGAATCACTTAAGTGAGGTACATTATGTTTTCAATTTCCATGATGCTTTTAGTGTAGGCAACTTATCAGGGGCTGCTGTTTAATCTGTTGTAGCAATCTTGAACATTAAAGCCAGGTTATTTCGCAAAGGGATGTATTCCTTTCACTGGGGAGGTTAATATCACCCATGATTATATTTGACATTTGGGCCTGGCTTATTATTTTTCATACTGTGTCTGAACGTAACTACCCACTCTTCGCATGAACAGTGTTTGAAGTGGGTACATTTCAAATATCTGCACACATCCATAAGTGTCATCCTAACAGCCTCATTGCTGTAAATAAGAAAAGACAATTTAATGAACAAAATGGGGAGGGTGAATTCAGGAAATGAAATTTTCTCTAGTGGGGAAGCAAGCAAAGGATAAATATCATTGTTGTGCGTGTGTGCTGAAGAAAATGCAAAATGGTAGCAGGTGCCGTGCTCCTTGGAGGAGCATCCCCAGAGAATCGTCACTCGAAAGCATCCCTGAACAAATGCTACGGAAATACAGCTGATGTGCAGCCGGGCCTCCCAGATTCTTGCAGAGGTTCCTTTCATAATACAACGCACAACATGGCTTAGAGGTCTGCTCTCACCAAGAAACAGGGATGTATCTGAAGAGACAGGTCTAGAAGCTGATGTCTCAGACTGAGCAACACTTCATGTCTTTCAGAGCCAATGGACTCTGGCTGGCTGTCAGCGCAGGGCTGCTTGAGTTTAAGCCTAAAAGAAGTCTTCAGAGCTGAAGATGGGAAAATTCACCTTGAATCTCAGTGCTGGCCTGGTGAAGACGGTAAATCTCAGTTAGGGTAAGTGCCTTTCATTTAGCAGTCAAGGAAGCCCGTGTCATGGACATCAGTGACTCATCTGTGTCTCTACATGAATAGATCTGCCAACTTCAGCTCTTAATTCTCAGTTTGAACCCCACTTGCTCCCTTTTGTCTTTGGTAAGAACAGGCTATTGGAGGTAAAGCTCTAGACACCGTTCTTGGACATGAATAACTTGGGGAACTTACTGCCACAAGATCTTGGCAAGACTTAGAGCTGAGCAAGATCTTAATGAAACCAAGGCTTTTCTACTTGAAACATTAGCTCCTTGGTCTCTTTGCTGTCACTAACTGTTTGCAACGTGTGGAAGCCAACAGGGCCTTGATGTAGCCTTTGGATGTTGTTTTTTTGTTTGTTTTTTTTTAATCACCGCTGTCCTATTTCTGGCTTTGTTTGTTCAGCCTTAGAGCCTTAGTTATGTCTTAATGAAGTATGAAAACAGAGCAGTGGACTGAAAGGGAAGAATAGGACATGAGGAACAGCAGTTCAGGAAAGGGAAAGAGTAAGTGGAATTAAATTACCACCAATTTCTGAGGCACGACAATGCATTAGTGGATTTCACGGAGGATTCAAACAACTGATCTTGAAAAAATTCTCTTCCCAAAATTCCATGTCATCAAACATCATTTCCACAGTCCTTTCCTTTGATTTATTTTCAAAGCTAGCCGATAATGCTCCCATAATGTCTTCTGCCTTTGTCTTTTATCCGTTCCTAACACTGTGACTATAGTGGAGGAAAAGACCCCAAACAGCAACAGCAGCAAGTCTACTCTTCATTTAATGCAGTGAAGGTAATTTGAGACAAATGTGACTGTGTAGGACTACAAAATCAGACCTAAGCAGCCAACAAAAGAAAGATTACCCAGTTTCCAGGCTTTCTGAGCACTGCCTGGCTAAAGACACCAACACGTGGGAACAGAGCCAAGTGCCCTTTGCTACCTAGGGTAGCCCAGTGCTCCTTGGGGAGACTGTTGGATAACAGAGGGTCTCCTGTAAGTGGAAGCTCTACTTGACAAATCTGAGTCGAGCTAATCAAAATGTAGAGCTTCATCATAATGAAGTCATTTGCATTAATTGCAAAACTCTCTGAACTCAACAGGGCTAGGATTTCAGCCTGAAATTCCCCTATTGCTCTTAGATATATATCAATACAGTCACAGTCATAGAAAATGGGTCTGGGAGAAGGCATCAGGATGTCACAAAAATCCGCTCCTCCATCCACCTATATCTGATCTACCATCTCCTACGCTGTTTTCACAAATCTCATAAACTTGGAGACTTCACTGTTCCCCACATGATTGGCTCCATTGCTTCAGTGTCCTCACTACCAGGGAGGTTTCTCCAATACCTAACTCCTACCTAGGATGGGTTAGGGGAGCTCCAGAGATGAGTTCAGGGTACAGATAACCTTGCCTGTCATTTCAGAAGTGGTCGAGTGGAATATTTTATGTTTTACATGACATACCTTCGGGCTACCTGATGGCTTTCTATGCATCAGCCCAAAATTTTTAAATACACCTGTTTTCACCTGTGACACAGCATTGCTTAAACAGAGCTGCTCATGGAGGAGACCAGCTCCAGTCAGGAGAAGCTCCCTTGTGAAATGCACCTCTGGACCCCCTCTCCCATCCTCCTTGTTCCCAAACACATGTGCTGCTGCATTCAGACCCGGTTCCAATGGGGATTGCTGTAATTACATTGTGGGGTTTTTTATGACTGCAATTTTGTTTAACATTGCCCCTGAAGATCTCTGTAGTGTTTTTCAGAGCTCCAAGTACAAGAGCTCCTTGAATCTTTCCCCTAAGTGTTCCTACTGCTCTCAGGAAAGAATATTAGAAGAGTGTGGTCCTGACTTCCACTCTCTCATTTGGAGACTGTGATTCATGTTTTATAGCATCCTGCTCCCATTACCACCAGCTCTGCTTTCCTGGGGTTTGTTCTGCAGCATCTCATACCACAGGAGGACTAATGAGTTTTTATGTCCCATGGGTCTGTATCCTTTATTCCCATATCTGTACCCTTTTATTTCAGTAACCTCGATCCTGTCCAGATGAGGCAGGACAGCGGAAGGGCTGCTCTCCGGCTGCACGGACGCAGTGCATCAGCAGCACGTTGCCAACAGAACATGCAAGGGATGAAGTTTTCTAGTTTGTTTCATTTCCTTTCCTTAGGCCATATTTTTCACAAAACTTATATTTGAGACACTTCCTTCCTTTCTTCTAGCCATCATTCCACCCATAACTGAATGATTTTAAACATTGATATTGAATTGGACATGAGAAGCGACTGGATCAACCAGCACAGTTGCAGAAACCTCATCTCCTTTGGAAACCAGGATAAAAATCCAGCTGCAAGGATTTTGAAAGTCCAGGGAGGGGATTCACCAGCAAACAATGCTACAAATAATTCCTACCAGGGGATGCTTGTGAATGCCATTTGATTAGAGCTCGTCAGTGTTGGGGGGTGGAACAGCTGGGCTTGTTAATGAAAATGCCTTTTCTATCCACATGCAACTATTTTGCAAGGCAGGATTATTTTAAACAAAATAATTATTTGTGAAAAAAAGAAAAGATTTCTCTATTACCACAACATCTGATTGTGATATTAGGGAGTGAAATGTCATTTCAAATGGACTTTTCAGAAGGAAACTGGTTATTTATAGGCATACTTTGTAAAAAGAGGTCAGAACAATTGTCTGAATTGAAGAGAAGCTCAATAATTTTTTTCTCTCCCTTTCTCCTGCTAGGGCAGACAGCTGCTCTCGGGCTGTGCTCAGTGTGGACCTCTCTGCAGACCAGCAGTGCCATTGCACTGGTTGCAGGCGACACAGATGAAAGCTGCCATCGCTCTCCTCGTTAAGGACCGTCCCCATGGGGGACTGAGCCCTCCAGCCTCAAAGGCAAGGATGGGACTTTCCTGGTAGGTGGCAAAACCATCAGCTGGATGAGGCCATTATTTCATTTCAAACATACTTGGTTAGAGGTGGAGATTCCTGAGGTGGTAGTGAATTAGGAACATCTGAGAGTCTCCAATGCCGGTGACTTCCCTGGGTTTCTGTGCTCGAGCTGGGGGGCTGGGGTTTCCATCTTGGGGGTCCAACACAGGACCTTTCCCCCCATTCATCTCCAAGTGGTGTCACTAGCAAACCCTGCAAGGGTGACCTGTGTTCCCCCCAGATCTGTGCTGAGTCCAGCGCTGCGGGAGCGCAGCCTCCTCCTCGGGCATCCTGCCCGCTGCTGGTCTCGAAGCAGGTTGCTATTTCTCTAAGCGATTTGGCGAGCTTCACAATAGTCATGGGCTGAGTTACTGAGAGGCTGAGCTCTGCTTGACTGAGCCTTCCATATTCTGGGAAATGAGATAAACACTGGCACCGGCTTTGCATTGCTAATGAGCACACAGTAAATGAGCTGGCATCCCGTGCAACAGGCACTGATGATGCGCTAACACTGACTGGTTTTGCATGGTGATAACTGGGATCAGAGCAGGGATAACTGGGATCAATTTTACCGAACATCTCTCCTGCATGAAACCTGTCGGGCATGGTGATGAAGTGGGACATCACCCTCACCTTCACTTCTGAAGAGTGCACCCCAAACCCTTTCCCAGGCCAAGAAGCTGCAGGATATTTTTCCCATGGACATGTGCAACAGGAACGGACACTTGGAGGCTTTAGTGTGGACTCAGCTCATCCCAAACTGGCCCAAAAACCATCCCAGAATCCTGATTGCTCCCACCTCTACCAAACAGATTTGTGCCTGCAGCTCAGCTGCTGAGGCTGGAAAGCGTTCGGCATCATGCCCACAACTCACCTTGCAGCACAAGTGAAGCCCAAAAGTCTAGTTAAAACATGATGAAGGAGAATGGTCCTGACAATTCAGTTAATGCAGGGATTGGGAGATAAAAATCCAGCAGAAAATGTGATGTACGTTTGTACAGATGGTACTTACTAGGTAGAAAAAATAGTATAATGATGGCGCTTTCTTTGAGAATTAATATGAGCCCATTTAATTGCCCAGGAAAAGCTAAGGGTGAGTGTGTGGCTGTGTGCTTAGATCTTCACACTGGCTTTTATTTTTGACTGTTCAAATCCAGCACCACTTTAAACTGTTTTTTGTACAAATAAGAGTGAAAACAACAATAAGCCCTTCATCGTGAAGTACAGAAACATTATTCTTCTCTCAGGCTTCTTTGTAAGTCATCGTATATTATGGCTGCAAAAGGAAACACTAATCCACCTGTGTGCCCACTAAATTATATTAAGCTCCTATAAAATACAATGCTCTCCCCACAGACACGAAGTTCTTGCTGAGAAGCTCAAGGACACCATGAATTGACCAAAGAAGTGAAGGACTTTTTTTTTTAATTTAAAATCTTTCTTTTTTGAAATCCACCAAATTGAAGCCCTGTCACTCACTGCTCAGAGCCATCTGCTTCCCATTATTGGTAACGAAGGCCAGGCTTTTTAGCTCCAGCCTGCAACTTTGCTGTTCATTATTTGCTGGCTCATCAGAGCTGCTTCACTTAGGAAAATAACTGTTTCCACGTGCAAGTATGGCTCTAACATGCTTGGCTCCAACTGCTTGGCTGCTGTGCGTGCAATGACTGCATCCGTGTGCCAGATGTAAACAGCTGTGAAACCTGCGCTGCAAAAACGCAAGTGCTTTCCTTTTCATTATTCCCTTCCTTAATCCTGATGGTTTTGGGCGTTTGGTCACTGCTATGTGAGATGTTCCGTGTGTCGGGTCTTTGGGGCTGTGCCAAGGAAGCTGGGCTGAGCGACCCTGTGGATGTAGCAGCTTGAGGTGAGAGCTGGGGCTGCTTGGGGTAAAAGAGGCAAAGCCCAGGCTGGGCTTTTCCTATGGGGAGAAAAGTGTGAGCAAGCCACAGATCAGGGTTTCTTTTCCAGCGTCTGGCAGTGCAGCTGCATCTGAAACCTTGCTGGGGTCTGGTAAAGCAGATGAGGCAGATGGAGAAAGGGAGATGGGGTATCTCAAGAAAAACTTGCTTGTGCTCAAAAACTTAAGTAGCTTCCTCAGTCTTGCAGGGAGACGATGGGCTTTGCTTTAACCACAGTCGCAAATCCAGGCCAGAGCCAGGGTCCTGCCTGTTTGCTGCCAGGCACCACAACTTCAGTGCAGACAAGACTGGCATCTCCCCACGCCACCTTCACCGACCAAAAAGAAATGGCCCCAAGTCCTCAGGGCATCCGTGCTAGCAGCGGTGAGGTAAAACTGAGCCTTGGATCCTGCTCTCCTCCTGCCTGGCTGTGGCCGGCTGGGCTCTTCCCAAAGCAGGGCTGGTCCGTGGGCTCCTGCCTCCATTGCTGCCTTCTCTGAAAGGCTGGATGGCTCCCCATCCTGCCGACACTGACCCCGAGGGCTGGATGCACCATCTCAACTTCTCCCTTTTCTCCTTCCACCTCTGACCACCACTTCTTCCCCAAATGCTGGAGCAGAGCGTTAGGATTATAGATTTCTCCAAGGGAAGAACAATATTTTAAAGGCATAATTTTCACCATTTAAAGTCATGCTGCTAAAGGATCAATAATTACCAAGAAGCAAAAGTAGCTATAATCTGACACGCTGAGGTTTTGTTCAGCTAAAGCAAGGCAAAGGTGTTTGTTTTGGGGGTTGGTGGGTGGTGTGGGATTTTTTTTTTGTGGGTTGTTTTGTCTGTTTGTTTTTGTTTAAGAGCTTGTCTCTCTGGGCAGAGACCAGAGAAGCTTATTTGGATCTCTGTGTTTCTCTCCCCTTGCATAAGAACCTTGTAATGACCACCTATGAACAACTTCTGCAGGAGGACTTTGTAGCTGCATTCAATCAGCGCTAGTAATTATTACAGCATCTATTACTTCTATTTAAATGGAAATGTAAAGAACCCTCGTGCTAGAACTCAGACTATGCCCCCTCTTTTCCTCTGAAGCCCCGGACAGTCCCCAGGATAATGAGGATAACGCACCCTAAGATCAGTCTGGGTAGTGGTGGGGCCTGAAAGGGAAATAAATACTTGAGGCTTACGTAGAGGCTACCAAAACCACCATTTGGTACTTTTTTTTTAATGAGACTCTGAGATGGGAGGCAGCTGAAGTGGAGTTTGGGAGACTGGGGCTCTTTTCAAGGTCCATTTGGGTGGGTTGTGTGATGGCTGCCTGCCTCAGTTTCCCCTTTGGGAGAAAAAGCGCTACTAAAAAGCTAGTTTATGCGAAGTAGGGGGTGAGATATGTCAGGCTCATTGTCCTCATTCAGGAAATTTATTTGTTGGTGATGCCAGCTTTGTTTTATGTGAGGGAGCATTTATTGTCTGTATCAGATGAATTGAAGCAGTAGAGCCCTTGGAGGTATCACACCCAGAAAGAAGGGCAGATGTCATTTTTTTTTCCCTCTTGCGTTATTCTTAATCAGGCCAAGCCCTAGGAAGGGATAGAAGCAGATAAAACTTTCTCTGTATGCAGTGAATAGATGTTATTAGAGCAAGCTGGAAATGGTACCTTCTCGCATGTCAATATTTGACTGGAGGTGATGTGGGGGTGGCATCGATTGCGCTTCGGCTTTGATGCATTGTCACTTCAAAGCATGAAACTCCCCGAATAGTTCAGGCTCCGCACAGATGTTGGCAGGTGATTATAAATCCATGCAGAGACGGGAAAAACCAGTCTTTGGGGACAGCTTCAAAGCTGAAGCTGAGAATATTGCAAATGTTATGAAATATTTTAAAGTCTGTCAAATGGGAGCTATGCCTCTAGATTAGGTTAAGGAACATGTGGGCTAATTTTGTAAGGCTCTCCAGCACTTCTTGTGGATTGTGGATTCTCTTTTAATCTTTAAATAGCTGCACTTTTCTTTTAGTTTTTAATTTAAAAAAACCCACCTCTAAGAAACCTGACAAAAGCAAGTGTTTCTCCACACACTTAGTTTGAAGGCAACTCCCAAATGACTGCAGTTAGTGAATTATACAGAGCCTTTTACTAACACAAATGGGCAAATAGGTCTAACGAGACATTCCTGGCTTGCCCCACGTGGATCCTGCACCTCTCCTTGCACAGGGAAGGAACCAGAGGGAGAAGATGGCTGTAGGGAGACCACAGCCTGCTCGCTGCTGTCGTCCTCCCCATCATCTCCCATTTTGCTGCTCTTGCTGATTTACCTTCAGCTTTTCAGCTCGATGTTTTCCCGGGCCAGAGAGGGATGATCCTGCAGGCATGCTGCGCTCGTGTGGGATTGCAGGAGATGGAGCCAGTCAGTCATGGGTAGAAAGGAGCGGAGGGTGTCTGCAAATTTGGCAGCTTCAAAGAATGAATTATTCTTAAAAATTAAATTTGAATGGAAGAGTTTGAATCTTGCAAAACAATGAACACCCTGGTTGCACATTCACAGTTCCAGGACAGTTTCAGACGAGGTTGCTGAACCAGGATGAATTCTCTGTCACAGGGAATTAATCCTCAGAGGGGTGAGAGAAGTGGTTTAAATATCCCTGAGGTGCAAAATACTCCTGGTCCTGAAGAAGAGGAAAAAAACCCAGGAAGTTACTTACAACCTACTGTTGCTTTCAGGATCATTTCCTGAGATACTTACCTGCCAAAAAAAGAAATGAGCTTGTCTAAGTTCATGTTGCAGCTTGTTTTCAGTACTTGAAAGCATTCATTAAAGGCAGAGGTAATGCAACAACAGCTCATGCCAAACAGTTGTGTTTTTTTTTTTTTAAATTCTCCTCTAACGATTTCTTTTAAAATCTGTGATTTAGCCAGTAGGTAAGTGACTGTCCTGTATTCCAGCTGCACTAGCTCATCGCTCCTGGTGGAATTAAAATGTGCCTTCAAAAGAAGGCGATTTTTTTTAACTGATGCATACAAAGAAGGTGGGCAGGAAATAATGCTCTTTCCATACAAAGACTTTTGTGACTTCCAAAAAACCCAGTCTATTCACAGCCCAAAGACAATGAAAAGGAAAAATCTCAGAAATCGTTACGAAGTTACAACCCAACTTCAAATCTTTGTTCTCTTTGAAAATGTCACTTTAATTATAATCAGAATTTTTTAACCAGAATTTTCTTCATTTTGTGAAGAGAGGGGAAAAAAAGCCCCCAACCAACCCCCAAACACTTCTCCCTCCTTCAAACCAAGAAAAATTCTTTTAAAGCACCAACAGTTTTGGATAGGGGAAACCAAGAGTTAGCAGAGCCTCTGCTTCCTATACTGCTTTCCATAGAGGGGAAGCAATGGCACTCTAGTAACACCTTTCTTCTTGCCACTTGGAAAATTGGATTTTGTCCGACATGCCACAGTGCACATTGCATTGCAATGAGGGAAGGCAGCGCGCCAGCTCTGCAGCTGGCAGGATAGCAGCATGCAATAAATCTTAAGAGTAGTAAACAGAGGATCAACATTTTCCACCTGTACGATTTTTTTTTTTTTTTCAAGGACACTGATTTTTTTTATTGTACAAAAACTTGTTGAGACAGCTTTCTTTGGAGGATTTGGGGTTTTTATTGGAAATGTCAGGCTTATTTTCCTTAGCGTGATCCACCTTCCCCCCATAGACATACCAACTCTCCCCACTGTCTTATCACCAGCTATTGTCGGGTAGCAGAGCTGGGGTATTGTATGAATATTAGGGTTTTTTTTAAATTTCTCCAGTGTAAATCTGGACATTTCCACAGCGAGACAGAGCTGGGTGATGCTGAAGAGCCAGGAATTGGGTCAGGACTGGGGATCAAGCCCTGCCTGTAGCAGGAAGGGCAGCATGCTTGCTTCCAGTTCTTGGAAGCAAGGAAAACTTGCTTCAGCTTTCCAGCTCAATTCCTCCTTTGCTCAGAAGATGTCAGGAGCACATTGACATCACTTGGGCATCCAGACACAATTTAACAAATGCAGTGCTTTACTCTTAATAGCAGACTGGTGGACTTGAACAATCCTCGAGCGTCTCTTTACTAACCCAAAACTGCTGGTCTGTAAATACTACTGCTAAATCCTTCATGTAAAGGGGAAACAAACAAACAAAAAGGGTTTTAAACCTTTGTTTCCTTCCATACTCCACCAGCCTGTTGGAAGAAAATAAAATCTGAGATTTCCACCAGGCAAATAACACCTGAGATAAGCTGAGACTAATTGGGACTCTGAGAGATGAGGTATGTCCCTGGGAAGGAGGAAGATGAGGGGATGCTGCCTGCGGTCCTCTGCGGCCTCAGATAAATTACTGGACATCTTGGGGTTGCTGTGTTTGAGGTCTATTTTTTGTGCAGCCTTTCAGCTGATCTGCTGGGGGACGCCCAGCCTTGGCAAACAGCCGATGGAGGATTTCTCCTTTAACTGGTGGTTTGCTGGGGTGGTTTGTCTCCCTCCCTTCTAGGAGCAGGCATTGAATTTACAATGTGAATTTTCTGGTGGCAGGTTCCAGCTGCTGGTTTTTTAATAGCTTTCTCTGCTAAATTAAAGAAATCCTAGAAGGTCATCCCAGGAGGGAATAGGTTCTGGTGTTCACCCGTGACACCAAATTTCCTCTTCCCTGCACTTGGTTTGGGCTGGAAGGCACCTTAAAGATCATCTAGTTCCAACTTTGGCTGCTACTCGCTCACCTCCCAACCATACACACCCTTCACCAAAATATATTCCAAGTGGCCAGTTTCTTGCCGTGAGTCACACCTGCTAACATTGCTTTTTTTTTAACTGCCTCTGCCCTCCGGCCAGATGCAGCACCCATCTAATTTTAGTCCTATGAGTCACACCACAGATTTTTGACACGGAGATATTTATCGCCTATTAGCTAGTGTAGAAGCCCACTCCACACATCCCAAGGACCAACACATCTGCTTCTGCTCCAGCTTCATTAGTGGTGTCGGTGTAAATGTATGAACAGCTTTGGACCTGCAGGGAAAGACTTTTAGCAGCATGCATGACCACAGCCAACAGCTCCACTAATTAAAGCATAGTGAAGGACCGACTGCTAATGGAGTGCCAAGTGAAAGACTTCTGTAGGGATTTTATTTCTTCTCCTTTTCCTTTCTGTGTACAGAAAAAAAATGAGTGGGCTTCTTGAACCCCCTCATTGTAAGCTAATGTGTTACTTGCTTAAAAACCTGTCAAAATCAAGGGGAAAGAATAATAATTTTGATGTTCAACTGCATGATTTCTTTCCCTTTAAACCAAAGCATTGTTTTAAATTATTTCAACCATCAAAGCTTATTTAGCAGAGATTAAAATTCGAAATGAGTTTAAGAAAAGATAAAGAACCATTTAGCTTGTTTTAATTGCAGTTGTCTTTGTTGGAGTTAGTGCAAATGAAATAGAAAAATACATTCAGGTATGAGTGGTGGTAGAGAGCAGAAAACCAGAATTTGAGCCTAAAAAACAACACATACTTATGTAGCTGTGATATTTTGTTTTGCAGCAATCCTTTATTTAAGATACTTAAGGAGCCCAAGACATTACAGAAATGATGAAAAAGAGAAATATCCTGCTTTATAGCAGCTCCAGGCCTGGTGGAAATAGATACTGCTTCTTTTGAAGGCAGTTTGCAGCATGGGAACTTTAGTTTGGTCTCTGCATTAGCTTGCAAACTTGATCTGGTAGGTACCTTCTCTATGTTTAGGCATCTAAAGATGACAAGCAAGGGTCATTGCACAGGAGTGAATGAAAAAGCTCATTCACGTTTTCATCTTGCAATAGTTGCTGGATTTCTTTACAGTTAGAATGAAGCATTTCTCACAGCAGTGAGCACTTTTTCGGGGTTTCCAAAATGAGTTCATGAGCCTTCAATAAGGGAAACCATGTGAATCACTAAAATATAATATTTGCTGATGAGTCTCTGTTGTGAAGCTTGTTCACAGGCGGCGAGATGCACAGAAACTCTGAAACAACATTTTCCCCTGATGGCTGGTGGCAAACAGAGAGATAATAAGGCTCAGCCTTATTGCTTTCCCTGCCTGCTGCTTGGAGAGGTGGGAATGAGGTCCTCCAAAAGAGCCTCTTAAATCTGATTCACAACCAGCAGGTTGGTTGGTGCTGGTGCGGGGACATTTCCCTGGCCCTGGAGTGGGAATTGGCTGCAATGTCAGTTCAGCAGCATCACAAGGTTTCTCCTGAAAGCCCCTTGAGGAGGTTTTCCAACAACAAGAGTTGTTCCTGTCTCATCTTAGCCAAAAGCAAGCAGCGCTAATACTCATATTTCTGTTTAAATTTCCTACTGTCTGTGCAACCAAGGACAACGCTTCAGCACTGCACGGCAGCTCCGCTCCCCAAACCCCCTTGGGTGGGATCCTGGGAGCAGGTACAGAAAACCAGGCATGGTCCTCTCTGCATCTGTGCAGCAAAGGAGCTCACAGCTAAGGTATAACATCTGCATACATTCAGATGTTAAGATGCACAGGAGTTACACTGCGAATATTGCTGTAAGTAAATTATGTAAACGCACTGGTGTTTATGCAAGTAAGCTAACAAGGATATGCAGAATGAAAATCTGCAGGGGGTAATAGTAACGTGTCATATATTTATACTACAGAGAAACCCCAGCAAGCATTTCCCTCTGCTTTAAAACAAAAACCTTATAAAGGGTAAAGGAGAGGAGATTCATTGCCAAAGTTTGCTGTGCTCTGCCACAAGAAAGCTCAGCAGTAGGCTGGGACTCAGCCTCCTCTTCCTCAGCCTGCCATGAGCACAGCGAGCTGCACTATGGGAGCTGGAAAAAGAAATAAGCCTGGGTCAGGTACAGGTAATTAATGAATTAACTCTCCTGTCCCTCCTCCTCCTCCCCAGGCTCTAAGTGGCAGAAGCCTGGGAGGGGGCAGAGATGCTTCTAGGTTGAGGTGAGGGTGAAGCTGGTTATTTGGCAGAGATTTTGGCCAGGGCTCATTTAAGTGAATACAAGTCAGGCTCTGAAGGGACAGAGGGTTTTTATTATTGTTTTTTCTACCTTGAAGTGCTGCCTTTAAGCCGTCGGAAAGGTCTCTAAAAGCCTCTGTGGGAGAATAGGGAATGTCAAAGCCTCTTCTCTGAGCAGTGGTAGGGAGTTATTGTGTAACTGGGTAGTGTTTAAGGGGTTACTTGATGTTAAAAGTCAGTATTCTGTGCAGTTTTCTGCTGGGGAAGAAGCATTTTTATGGGCTGTAGCTACAGACTGCTACAAACAAAGCCCTGTGTTGCATCTGGTGTTGGGAAGGTTTACCTCTTCTTCTTTTGTCCTGTCTCCTATAAAAGGAAAAAGAAAATTAAATAGGGACTAGTTATCCTGGTCGTGAAAAGAAAAAGAGTCCCTGTTTTTCCTTAGGGTTTCTCTGGAGTTAATCATGTGATCGGCTAATCCAAGTGCTCTGGGAAGGAGTAGGAATTTGGGTCTATGCAGTCCATTTGCATAATACTTGTTACTAACACCTGGTTTTAAAAAGGTGCTCTTGGCTTTGGTTCTGTTGAGGCTGGTCAGCGTTTGATGTCTTTCCAGGGGACTGTTCAGATGCAGAGATCCCTGAAAAAAATAGGTCTTCATCTGAGAGGAGCCTGACTTCTCATCAAACAAAAAATGGTCTTGAGGTGACCGTTCCTCCTCCTGGCAAAATGCAATGCTGCCTCTCTGACTTTTGTGTCAAGGCACAACTCTTGGGGGGTGTGTATGGGAGGAATCCCCCTAAGAGCAAGCTGGAAAAGCTTTTCACCCCAAATTCCATAGAAAAGTATTTGCTATTTTCTTCAGTGCTAAAATTTTTGCTTCTTAAAATCTAATTTGATGGGTGCTTGCGTTGTTCCAGCAGCAAAAAAGCTTAATTCTCTTAAATTCCTTCGTTTCTCTAAATAATTCTTCTGTGCTTTGTGTGTTTTCTAACAGCCCCTACTTCACCAGCCTTTCCAAACAGCTCAGTGAATAGGTCAGAGCCCCTTACAAGCTGTAAAGCAGGTGATGGAGATTACAAGGACAATTTTACCCATCACTGAAATGCAGTTAACTCAGAGAAGGAATGCAGCATCCCTTCGGCCACGCACTGCTGGGACGCCTCCGGCTGCTTGGGACTGCGGGCTGAAAAACATTGATGCAAACAGAGATTTGGGGCGAGGGGACACGTAAGCAAGGCGGGAGGCGACTGAGTGGACTAGAGGTTGGCAGGAGCCCGGGTACAAATGTTGCCATGGAGCCCGTAAGGATTCCAGTGATCCCATCTATTTGCTAGGGAAACCAGCAGCTGGATTTGGAGGGTGCACGCAGCAATCCGAAACCCACGCCCAGGCGGCAGGCAGCTGGCGAAGGGCTCCTGGAGCTGGGCTTACAAGGCTCGTCACGTTGAAATTGCAGACCTTGGCTCCCTGTGAGCTGAGCACAGAGACCTAATGGAGCGTCCTGTGGAGGGAAAATTAATTAATCCACCAAATCGAAATCCCCATCGTAAAATATTCTTTTCCACCTGGGTATATTGACAGTCGGAGCCTGCAGGGTCTGTGAGCAGCCTGAGGATGATGGCCAGCAAGAAACTGGGGAGTAAAATGAGGGAAGAAAAACCCAGTAGTGTTCTCTTGATAACATTTAGTGCAGATGCTGCATGGAAGTTGAGAAATAAAACAGGCAAATATTAGGTACCATGGGAGGGAAGGGAGAAGTGAGCATTTTTCTAATCCCTGAATTTGACAGTCAGTTTATATGAAATAAGCTCTGAAGGCTTCTGCCTTCCCCAAGGTATTTTCTTTCTAAATAGATCTATAAATACATTAATTAGCCAAAGGAGAAGCAAAGGAGTTAAACCCTAATCATGTAAATGTGTTGTTTCAATTAATTAATGCACGTGGCACTTGTGCTCTAGTGATAGGCACCCTAAGGAAAGACAGACACAAACGAGAATAATCATATTTAACAGTCTACTCCCATTTATTCCTGCAAACATTAATGGTGTCAAACCTTCCTATAATCTTTCTCCATAATTCATTGTTGCTTGGCAGTGCCGTGTTATAAATTAGCTGGAATCACAGGCTGGAAATGATAGTTTTGCAAAAAAAAAATAATGTGTTTACTTGATGACTTGGTGAAGGGATGTAAATAAGGGAGAAGTGAAGCACTGTTTTCTGGGTTGGCTGGTTTGGGAATCTCTGTGTCTGGGATGGTGCTGGGACCAGCACCCTGTGGATGGGTGGGGGCTGGGGCTGGGTGTTTACTGGATGGGTGCTGATGGGGCTTTGCCAGGCTACGTGCTCAGCTGTGCAGGAGGATCACTAGAGCAAGCGGAGAGACTGGGAAGAAGAAAACAAGTCACCAAAGAGTATATTTTCAGCCATTAAAAAAATTCTTCCCCTTAATAAGGACCTTACTGACCTTCTTAAAACAGCTGCCCAAGCCGTGGTCCCAGCCTCGTGCGAGTACGGTAAAAGATGGATCCAATTTCTACTGTTTTTTTACCGAATGTTAGCATTTCAGCTCAGACAGTCACCGCAAAGGATAATAAACAGGACATGTTTATATAAACCTTAGGGGACTGTAATGTCCTTTCCATGCTGTTTCTGAGAACTGGAAGTACTGCGTCAGAATTAAAAGCCACTTTGTTAAGGAAAAGGCACAAAAGGAGTGTGGAGCAAGGCAGGGCGAGGCTGTTCGTGGTGTGGTGAGGCATGGATGAGCCGTGTGGAGGAGCCAGCATGGGAAGGGGCTCGCAGGCAAGTTCTGGCTCCTTGGAGCAAGCTGGGGTTTCTATTGGCAAGATAAAAATATCCACAAATTGTACAACGGAGGCATCTGTGGAGCCAGCAATTACCTCTTGGAGTGGGTGAAGGCTGCTTTTATTAAAAGGCAGGGCACGGTCGGGTTTGTCTGAGGCCTCTTTGGAGAGGTGGGATGTTTGCAGAGGTGGTTCTTAGGTGGGTTTTTAAGTCTCTACTGACCAGCAGCAAACATGCCTTTACCACAGCCTGTCTTGTTGGGATTTGGAGCTCCAAGGTGAGGGATGATGCTCAGGTGGAGGATGAACACGTTGCACAGAGACGCAGGAGCAAAGCTCCTGAGGTGATGGTGGGACCTGCAGTGCTCGTGGTCCACAAAGTCCTTTGTACTTGTCCTGACAGCGACAGCATCCTCCACCATGAAACACCCCCAGACTGATGGTACTTCTCCAGCATAAATGCAATTATTTGAAAGAATCGAGGAAGTAGTTAGAGAGGAGGCAGGAGTCAATTAAATAGCAGAAGCCAGCGTGTCACAGCTGTGAAAGTGGGATTTTTCTATCACATGTAGCTGGTGGACAGGGCTGAGAGCTCCTGAGGACGCTGGGGCAGTGGTAGCCCAGGGAAGCTGAGATTCATGGCTTCTGGAGTACAGTTGCTTTGGCTGCTGTATACCTGACTGCAAGGTACTGCACAGCTCAAGAACTGGTCAATACAACTGTTAAATACCATTTTTGGAAAACTCTTCAGAAAACACACTGCCAAAGGTCTGGGGGGGCAGTGCTGGGGGCAAATGCACTTGGAGCTCTTTGGTCCCACAGGCCAAATCCATCTATTTGATTTTTTTGAACCCCTTTCCCCCCCCCTTTCCCCCCCTTTCCCCCCCCTTTCCCCCCCCTTTCCCCCCTTTCCCCCCCCTTTCCCCCCCCTTTCCCCCCCCTTTCCCCCCCTTTCCCCCCTTTCCCCCCCTTTCCCCCCCTTCCCCCCCTTTCCCCACCTTTCCCCCCCTTTCCCCCCATTCCCCCCCTTTCCCCCCTTTCCCCCCCTTTCCCCCCCTTTCCCCCCCTTTCCCCCCCTTTCCCCCCCTTTCCCCCCCTTTCCCCCCCCTTCCCCCCCCTTCCCCCCCTTCCCCCCCCTTCCCCCCCCTTCCCCCCCTTCCCCCCCCCTCCCCCCCCTTCCCCCCCCTTCCCCCCCCTTCCCCCCCCTTCCCCCCCCTTCCCCCCCCTTCCCCCCCCTTCCCCCCCCTTCCCCCCCCTTCCCCCCCCTTCCCCCCCCCTTCCCCCCCTTCCCCCCCCTTCCCCCCCCCTTCCCCCCCCCTTCCCCCCCTTCCCCCCCTTCCCCCCCCATTCCCCCCCTTCCCCCCCCCTCCCCCCCCTTCCTTCCCCCCCTTCCCCCCCCTCCCCCCTTCCTTCCCCCCCTTCCTTCCCCTTCCTTCCCCCCCTTCCTTCCCCTTCCTTCCCCCCCTTCCTTCCCCTTCCTTCCCCCCTTCCCCCCTTCCCCCCCTTCCCCCCCTTCCCCCCCCTTCCCCCCCCTTCCCCCCCCTTCCCCCCCCTTCCCCCCCCTACCCCCCCCTTCCCCCCCTTCCCCCCCCTTCCCCCCCCTTCCCCCCCCTTCCCCCCCCTTCCCCCCCCTTCCCCCCCCTTCCCCCCCCTTCCCCCCCATTCCCCCCCCTTCCCCCCCCTTCCCCCCCTTCCCCCCCTTCCCCCCTTCCCCCCCTTCCCCCCCTTCCCCCCCTTCCCCCCCTTCCCCCCCCTTCCCCCCCCTTCCCCCCCCTTCCCCCCCCCTTCCCCCCCCTTCCCCCCCCTTCCCCCCCCTTCCCCCCCCTTCCCCCCCTTCCCCCCCCTTCCCCCCCCTTCCCCCCCCTTCCCCCCCTTCCCCCCCCTTCCCCCCCCTTCCCCCCCCTTCCCCCCCCTTTCCCCCCCTTCCCCCCCTTCCCCCCCCTTCCCCCCCCTTCCCCCCCTTCCCCCCCCCTTCCCCCCCCTTCCCCCCCTTCCCCCCCCTTCCCCCCCCCTTCCCCCCCCTTCCCCCCCCCTTCCCCCCCCCCCCCTTCCCCCCCCCCTTCCCCCCCCCTCCCCCCCCTCCCCCCCCTTCCCCCCCCTCCCCCCCCCTTCCCCCCCCCTTCCCCCCCCTTCCCCCCCCCTTCCCCCCCTTCCCCCCCTTCCCCCCCTTCCCCCCCTTCCCCCCCTTCCCCCCCCTTCCCCCCCTTCCCCCCCTTCCCCCCCTCCCCCCCTTCCCCCCCTTCCCCCCCTTCCCCCCCTTCCCCCCCTTCCCCCCCTTCCTCCCCCTTCCTCCCCCCCTTCCTCCCCCCCTTCCTCCCCCCCCTTCCTCCCCTTCCTCCCCCCCTTCCTCCCCCCCTTCCCCCCCCTTCCTCCCCCCCTTCCCCCCCCTTCCTCCCCCCCTTCCCCCCCCTTCCCCCCCCCCTTCCCCCCCCCTTCCCCCCCACCCCTTCCCCCCCCCTTCCCCCTCGAGGGCTTTCTCCTTCTAGAAAGGAACTGATGAAGAGGAAGGGTTTGCAATAACAAATTGTGAGCTTTGCCCTGGTTCCACAGCATCGCAGCATAAACCCTGGCCACAGCCCGTGTTGGCTGAGCTGCTGCAGCTGCCTTGCCATTGACACCCATGGTGATGCTCAATGCAATTAGAAGTTGATTTTCTCAATTTGTTGGGATGGGCTGGGGCGGGGGGATAAAGTCTGAGTTTTCTGTGACTTTTTTCCCCTCCAGTTGCTATGGTAACTGTTTTGTCAGGCCATCAATCTGGGTGTTTGAGTGAGGGAAGGTTTAATTTTGCTTCAGCAAATTAGCCCATTCCTTTGAGTGTGACTTGCTCTGGTGGAAAAATTCCTGCTGTAGCTTCCCATCACTTTGGAGAACATTCTCATTAAAGATCGCATCTCCCCTGATTTCCACTTGGAGCATGAAACCTTTAATTTATTCCATTTACTGGACTGACTGCAATTCAGTTCTCACTTTTTGATGACCCATCTCCAAGCTTGTGCCCTGATGGTTATTTAAAACCACAGTCAGCTCTGAAACGAGTCCTTAGTGATAAGAGACTTAAGACCTATTGAAAGTAAGTGGATTGCATGGGAGTCTGCTCTGAAGTCCAAGGACATCAGTGAAAAACCAT